>NW_027362185.1:0-207616 GCF_039654945.1 Dendrobates tinctorius | reverse complement strand
CAAATCCTTCACTGGGAGTGCCACTACAAATTGATTGAACTGAAAGATGATGGTTAAGATGTAGCTATGCCCTGTCCTGCTGGCCGGGCTCTAGCTCCAGATGATCAATGGCTTCCATTTCTTATGGACTTCGACTCACAATGACATGCAGTGGTGGTTTATCTTCAGCTTTCACAGTTTTCCTACTCACAAACGTGTGACATTCGTTTTAAAATGTGCCCTCTCATGCCAATCAAATAAAATCGCCTACGGCCTGTGGCTTCTGTCTTTTGCACTCCAAAGTTACGTGACAGATCATGATAGCCAGTGAGCACCATGTTTACATCGCTCCCTGTGATAAAAATTTGATTGAGATGAGTAACAGTGATGGAATCAATGGAAGTGCGATACAGCAAGACTTTATTCACAAAAAAATGTTTTCACTGTCTCAACACACAAATTAATTGAGGGTCAGCATCGCCTATGAGAATTGTGACGGAAGTTTTTCCCGTGAATAGTAATTCCTAGATTTCTGCAATCACTAGCCTTTATGTCAGTAATTGTGTGCATCTCATTTCCTATTGCGGAGAGGCTGAACTGTATTACTGAGACAGAAATATATATGAAGATTTAAAAATAACACCAAAAGTATATAGTTGTGTACGTCTCAAATGCATTCCCTTTTTTCCACTTTTTAGATTGCTGTGTAATCCATACTGTTAACACGGAGATTTTACATGTTTAACCCCTTCATGACCCAGCCTATTTTGACCTTAATGACCTGGCCATTTTTTGCAATTCTGACCAGTGTCCCTTTATGAGGTAATAACTCTGGAACGCTTCAACGCATCCTAGCGATTCTGAGATTGTTTTTTCGTGACATATTGGGCTTCATGTTAGTGGTAAATTTAGGTCGATAATTTTTGCGTTTATTTGTGAAAAAATCAGAAATTTGGCGAAAATTTTGAAAATTTCGCAGTTTTCAAATTTTGAATTTTTATTCTGTTAAACTAGAGAGTTATGTGACACAAAATAGTTACTAAATAACATTTCCCACATATCTACTTTACATCAGCACAATTTTGGAAGCAAAATATTTTTTTGTTAGGAAGTTATAAGGGTTAAAAGTTGACCAGCGATTTCTCATTTTTACAACAAAATTTACAAAACCATTTTTTTTAGGGACCACCTCACATTTGAAGTCATTTTGAGGGGTCTATATGGCAGAAAATACCCAAAAGTGACACCATTCTAAAAACTGCACCCCTCAAGCTACTCAAAACCACATTCAAGAAGATTATTAACCCTTCAGGTGTTTCACAACAGCTAAGGCAATGTGGAAGGAAAAAATGGACATTTTAATTTTTCCAACACAAATTTCCTTTCAGCATCAATTTTTTCATTTTCACATGGTCAACAGGATAAAATGGATCCTAAAATTTGTTGGGCAATTTCCCCTGAGTACACCGATACCTCATATGTGGTCATAAACCACTGTTTGGGCGTACGGCAGGGCTCAGAAGGGAAGGAGCATCATTTGACTTTTTGAATGGAAAATATGCTGGAATATTTAGCGCTTGCCATGTCACGTTTGGAGAGTCGCTGTGTGCCTAAACACTGGAGCTCCCCCACAAGTGGCCCCATTTTGGAAACTAGACCCCCCAAGGAACTTATCTAGATGCATAGTGATCACTTTGAACCCCCAGGTGCTTCTCAAATTGATCTGTAAAAAAAAAAAAGTACTTTTGTTTCACAAAAATTATCTTTTAGCCTCAGTTTTTTCATTTTCACATGGGCAACAGGATAAAATGGATCCTAAAATTTGTTGGGCAATTTCTCCTGAGCACACCAATACCTCATATGTGGTCATAAACCACTGTTTGGGTGCAGGGCAGGGCCCGGAAGGGAAGGAGCGCCATTTGACTTTTTGAATGGAAAATTAGCTCCAATCGTTATCGGACACCATGTCGCGTTTGGAGAGCCCCTGTGTGCCTAAACATTGGAGCTCCCCCACAAGTGACACCATTTTGGTAACTAGACCCCTTAAGGAACTTATCTAGATGTGTAGTGAGCACTTTGAACCCCCAAGTGCCTCACAAAAGTTTATAACATAGAGCAGTGAAAATAAAAAATCATTTTTTTTTCCTCAAAAATGATTTTTTAGCACGCTATTTTTTATTTTCACAAGGGTAACAAGAGAAATTGGACCACAAAAGTTGTTGTCCAGATTGTCCTGAGTACGCTGGTACCCCATATGTGGGGGGGGGCACTGTTTGGGTGCACGGCAGGGCGCAGAAGGGAATGAGCGCCATTTGACTTTTTGAAATGAAAATTGGCTCCAATCGTTAGCGGACACCATGTCGTGTTTGGAGATCCCCTGTGTGCCTAAACTTTGGAGCTCCCCCACAAATGACCCTATTTTGGAAACTAGACCCCCTAAGGAACTTATCTAGATGCATAGTGAGCACTTTGAACCCCCAGGTGATTCACAGAAGTTTATAATGCAGAGCAGTGAAAATAAAAAATCTTTTTTTTTTCCCTAAAAAAAAATTTTTTAGTCTGCAATTTTTTATTTTCACAAGGGTACCAGGATAAATTGGACCCCAAAAGTTGTTTTCCAGTTTGTCCTGAGTACACTGGTACCCCATATGTGGGGGGAGACCACTGTTTGGGCACACGTCGGGGCTCGGAAGGGAAGTAGTGACATTTTGAAATGCTGACTTTGATGGAATAGTCTGCGGGCATCATGTTACATTTGCTGAGCCCCTGTGTGCCTAAACAGTAGAAACCCCCCACAAGGGACCCCATTTTGGAAACAAGACCCCCCAAGGAACTTATCTAGATGTGTGGTGAGCACCTTGAACCCCCAAGTGCTTCACAGAACATTGTAACGCAGAGCCGTGAAAATAAAAAATCATTTTTTTCCCTCAAAAAAAATGATTTTTAGCCCGCAATTTTTTTTTTCACAAGGGTAACAGGATAAATTGGACCCCAAAAGTTGTTGTCTAGTTTGTCCTGAGTACGCTGATACCCCATATGTGGGGGATGACCACTGTATGGGCACACATCAGGGCTCGGAAGGGAAGTAGTGACGTTTTGGTATGCTGACTTTGATGGAATGGTCTGCGGGCATCATGTTACATTTGCAGAGCCCTTGATGTTCCTAAACTGTGGAAACCCCCCACAAGTGACCCCATTTTGGAAACTAGACCCCATAAGGAACTTGCCTAGATGTGTGGTGAGCACCTTGAACCCCGAAGTGCTTCACAGAAGATTGTAACGCAGAGCCATGAAAATAAAAAATCTTTTTTTTTCCTCAAAAAATGAATTTTTAGCTCGCAATTTTTTATTTTCACAAGGGTCACAGGAGAAATTCGACCCCAAAAGTTGTTGTCCAGTTTGTCCTGAGTACGCTGATACCCCATATGTGTGGGGGAACCATTGTTTGGGCACACGTCAGGGCTCGGAATGGAAGTAGTGACGTTTTGAAATGCAGACTTTGATGGAATAGTCTGCAGTCGTCATTACGTTTGCAGAGCCCCTGATGTGCCTAAACAGTGGAAACCCCCCACAAGTGACCCCATTTTGGAAACTAGACCTTCCAAGGAACTTATGTAGATGTATGGTGAGCACTTTCAACCCCCAAGTGCTTCACAGAAGTTTATAATGCAGAGACATGAAAATGAAAAAAACATTTTTTTCCACAAAAATAATTTTCTAGCCCCCAATTTTTTATTTTCCCAAGGGTAACAGGAGAAATTAGACCCCAAAAGTTGTTGTGCAATTTTTCCTGAGTACGCTGATACCCCATATGTGGGGGTAAACCACTGTTTGGGCACACGTCGGGGCTTGGAAGGGAGTGAGCACCATTTGACTTTTTGAACGCAAAATTGGCTGTAATCAAAGGTTGCACCATGTCGCGTTTGGAGACCCCCTGATGTGGCTAAACAGTGGAAACCCCTCAATTCTAACTCCAACCCTAACCCCAACACACCCCTAACCACAACCCTAACCCCAACACATCCCTAACCCTAATCCCAACCCTAACCCCAACACACCCCTAACCCCAACACTAACCATAACACTAACCACAAGCCTAACCCTAATTCTAACCCTAACCCTCTTTTCAACCCTATCCCTCTTTTCAACCCTAACCCTCTTTCCAACCCTAACCCTCTTTCCAACCCTAACCCTCTTTCCAACCCTAACCCTAATTCCAACCCTAACCCTCTTTTCAACCCTAACCCTCTTTTCAACCCTAACCCTCTTTCCAACCCTAACCCTAACCCTCTTTCCAACCCTAACCCTCTTTCCAACCCTAACCCTAACCCTCTTTCCAACCCTAACCCTCTTTCCAACCCTAACCCTAACCCTCTTTCCAACCCTAACCCTCTCTCCAACCCTAACCCTGATGGAAAAAAAAAAAAAAAATATTTTCTTTATTTTATTAGTTCTGCCTACCTATGGGGGTGATAATCGGGGGGTTCATTTACTTTTTATTTCATTTTGATCACTCTGAGAGTGATCAAAATGAAATAATGGAATCTGCAGCCGGCAGATTCGGGCGGGCGCACTGCGCATGCGCCCGCCATTTTCTAAGATGGCGGCGCCCATGAACCGGAGCCGCCGGACACCGGGAGCGACGGGGGGACTTGGAAGGTGCCGGGGGAGGTGAGAGGGGGTGAGGGGGGATCGGAAGCTGGCGGGGAGCGGAGGGAATGAGACGGGGGCAGATGATGACAGCGGCGGCAGATCGCCGCTGTCATTCAGTGGCAGGGGGGGCGATCGCCGGTGGGGGGGGGTCAAATCGGTGTCTCCAGCCATGTCCGATGCTACTGCAGCATCGGCCATGGCTGGATTGTAATATTTCATCAATTTTCATTGATGAAATATTACTATCGCTCTGATTGGCTGTTTCACTTTTAACAGCCAATCAGAGCGATCGTAGCCACGTGGGGGCGAAGCCACGCCCCCTGTGGTGAATTACAAAGCCCCCTGTATCTGCGGGTCAGGTGACCTTTCATTGACCCCGGTCACCCGACCCGCAGGGGGGCTTTGAATTCATGACACAGGGTATGCGTCATAGGTCGGATTGGCACCGACTTTCATGACGCATACGCTGTGTCACAGGTCGGGAACCGGTTAAACTATGCTATATATACCTGCTATCCAGTGATAAAGTACCCTTTCTCAACTTTGTACAATCTGGTAAAATCCATACTGGGCCTGAGATCATGAGTCTGCCTCCTGATCTATAGACATATATTTTTAATGTGTAAACTAGGCTACATATATACGTGTTATCCGGTGAAACTGTACTCTTTATCAACTTTCTACAATGTTGTTTAATCCATACTGGGCCTGAGAATGGCTGCCGAGCTGTTAAGCTACAGCACCTGTGGTTTGGACACGTAATTTTTTCAGGAATGACGGTTAGGCCTAACTCCGGAATTGCGGTTCACCTGAACTTACTGGGAAATCATCGTTCGCGGGGAATAATCTAAATCCCAGATCCCCATCACTAACGGAGTTCAGCAGGTTATCTGCACCTGTAAGCCACAAAAGCTGGCCCTTTCAGTGTAGCGTGCATGCAGCCCTAGACATGTACGGGAATGCTAGACCTGTTATTGCTCGATCTCACGTGCCAGAGCCTCGCTTATCCCTCTAGTAAGCTTGACGCGTACTGCGGGGCATGCCGGAGTCTCGGTTGTTAACGGAATAAAGCTGAGAAATCGCTAGCACAACTACAAACACACATACCACACCACACACAGAATCGACAAAGCTTTCAAAGTGTACATCTTTTCTTTAGGTGGCATGGTTGTGGTTTCCCGGGTGGAGCCCAATTAAGCCACAGGCTCCACTCCTGGTGGTGCCCTTTTGGACATTCCTTTAAGGTTCAGCTTTGCAATCATACTGCCCCCGGAAACAAAAAACTTTGCCTTCATGGACGCTGTTTGGAGGTTCATGGGAATAACGCCGCCCGATCAGCAGTCGGCATATGGGTCGCCCTCCCAGGGCTGTGGGGTACTCGGTACCGGGCCGGTGTCAGTGGGATGTGTCACAGCAGCGGTGACCCGGACGGTGGCCCTGGGTGCCCATGTAAATGGCGTGGTATAATGGTAAAGAGTTTATATAGATAGTTTGACGCCACCTGTGGTGTTCGGCAACATAGATGTTAGGCCGACGCTGCATGCAGATCCTCTGGGACTGATGGTGTTGTGCAGCAAAGATGGTGAAGCTCCCCACAGGTGGAGCTGGAGTCCCAGGGAAGTGTAGATGTAGTGATGGGGGAAAGGCACAGGCGGTGTAGGTGCTGGTACCCAGATGTAGCGGTGCTGGAATAACTGTAGGACACCAGAGCGTGCAGTTCCAAAGCTTTACTCACAGTCTGCAGGTTACACAGATGCCTGCCTCCGTGCTGTGTCCTCCAGGTCAGGACCTCAGCCAACCTCCGGGACCAAAATGGAAAGCTCCCTTTCAACACTCCGCCAACGTGTACCTTCCTGAACGTCTCCTTTCTAGCGCTTGTGGGGGAAGCACTCACAGGACCGTGGTTCACTGAAGCGCCTCCTGTCTAACAGATGTTCCTCAGACTTTACTTGTATGGCAGACAGCTGTAGCCTTTTCCTTCTGGCTCCCACACGTCGATGCTGGGGCCTCCGAGCCTTAGTTGGGTACAGAGCATTTATAGCTGCTACTTCCCCCGGTTTCTGCTGCAGGAACGTCAGTGTCCCTACAAACTCAGAGACCGGAATCGGGACCATGCGCTCCAGCTAGGAGTGAGCCTTAACTCTGCTCATCCTCCAGCTCCCCTTCTCACATCCACACACTTCCCCCTCCCTGCACAGAGTGCCCTAACTTACCTCCTCCCGACCAGCAGTCAGGTTCAGAGGTCTCCCTGCTAGCCTGGAGTGGGAAATGTGTTGTGTGTTGGTTTCACTGCTAGAGAGATCCTTCGTTGCTTCCAAGCTTGACAACACACTCCGTAGGAGGAAGGTAATGCCACAGTGGCGACCGTATTCTTGGGGACGCCACAAGTGCACTGAGGCCCAGCCACTGCTGGATGATGCTGCTGGTACATTGACCCAGACCACTACCTTCCCCTCGCACTCTACACTGCCAGAATCTGACCCAGAGGAAACTCAGGTTCCCCTTCCCACATACTATACCACCTTACACGGTGACAAAGAGGAAGGTGCAGATGAAAGTGCAGGTTTCTTGAGCAGGTGGGGGGGCATACTCATGGGCGATAGCACTGGCACAGGGCACCGCATAGTACGCAAAAGTGTCTCTGCCGGTGGGAGGGCCTAAACAGCCAAGTGCAGTGAGATGGAAGATGGGGACGACAAGGAGTTCAGAATAGTGCAGGGATTCCCTAGCAAGGAGACTTATGTAATTGTTTTCAATGTTGGGACAGCAATTTTTGGGGAGCACTATACTCTGGTGAATGATATATGGGGCGCACCATACACTGGAGCATTCCAAAGGTGGACATCAGACACTGGAGCAGCATTTACAGGGCCCATCATACACTAGAGCAGTAGAAATGGGGCCCATTATATATGGAGCATTATTTGGGCCTATAAGACAGTGGAGCTTCATCCATTGGGACCAACATATACTATAGCATTATGTGGAGCTCATCATATACGGTTTGAAACATTATATGGGATTAATGATTCCATATGGAGAAATATATGGGCCTCATTACTCTGTATAGCGCACGAAGCACTGGCCATAATACTGTATGGAGTTATATACTGTCCGTTTTTGGAGGTATTGCAGAATTTAAAATGGATATCAGTCATGAGATGTAAGAAGTGACGTATTTTTCATTGTACTATACTGCTATTTCTCTGCCGTATCGGAGCATCATGAGTTGTGGTATGTGTTAAAGGGGTGCTCTTTGGCTCTGGGCCCACGAAAACCTGGAGCCAGCCCTACCCCCCCAACTGTAGCCAAATAACCCCCATTTTTCAGTGCGTAACTAGTATTATGAAGTAAATTAAGGTTGACAAGCTTAAGTAATAAGAATTGATGCTTTTGGCATTCAAATGGGCACTGTAGGTGTGTTTCCTGTCCTCCTCTCACTGCCGACTTTAATTCCCCATTGACTTACATTGGGTTTCGTGTTTCGGTCGGACCCCCGACTTTTCACTATAGTTGGCCGATTTAGCTCGACTTGACTTTTGGAAAAGTCGGGTTTCATGAAACGAAACTCGACCCTAAAAAAACAAAAGTCGCTCAACTCTACCGTCTGCACAGAGACAAACACTAGCTCCTGTGTTAGTGGGGTTCAGTAACGCCAGCTGCTCCCCTGCTGTGTGTCCGGCAATATCTCCTGCTCCCTCCACATTCATCCCAACATCAGATATTAAACTTGCTGCAATTAGGCCTCAGCCTACTCCATGAATGATCCTGGGCTCCAACACCACCAGTAGTTGCTCAGAAGTGCCGTCTGCACAGAGATAAACAGTAGCTCCTGTGTTAGTGGGGTTCAGTAACGCCAGCTGCTCCCCTGCTGTGTGTCCGGCAATATCTCCTGCTCCCTCCACATTCATCCCAATATCAGATATTAAACTTGCTGCAATTAGGCCTCAGCCTACTCCATCAATGACCCTGGGCTCCAACACTGCCAGTTGTTGCTCAGAAGTGCCATCTGCACAGAGAAAAACACATGCTCCAGTGTTAGTGGGGTTCAGTAACGCCAGCTGCTCCCCTGCTGTGTGTCCGGCAAAGTCTCCTGCTGCCTCCACATTCAAACTACATCAGATATAAAACTTGCTCCAGTTAGGCCTCAGCTTAAACCCTGATTGAACCTGGGCTCCAACACCGCCAGTTGTTGCTCAGAAGTGCCATTGGCACAGAGAAAAACACATGCTCCAGTGTTAGTGGGGTTCAGTAACGCCAGCTGCTCCCCTGCTGTGTGTCCGGCAATGTCTACTGCTGCCTCCACATTCACACTACTACTGATTTCAAACTTGCTCCAATTAGGCCTCTGGCTCCACTCTGTCTCTAGTATTTACCCTGGCCTCCAACACTGCCAGTTGCTGCTCAGAAGTGCCGTCTGCACAATCAACACTTGTTCCTGTGTTACTGGGGTTCAGTAATGTCAGCTGATCCCCTGATGTGTGTCCGGCAATGTCTCCTGCTCTGTCCACATTCCCACTACTGTCGTGTTGCGGTCGGGTTAGCTGACTCTATGGTGCCTGCAGTTTAGGTGCTTCCTATGTGGGCTGCGGGATCTGGCAATAAAGGCTGGTTCCGTAGTGCCAATAGGACAAGCACCCCCTGTAGGACTGTGGGTTTCGGTAACTGCGGCCGGCTGGAGGCCTTGCAACATTGTTTTTCAGGGGTACTTTCTGCTACCCATCTGGGTTCCAGCACCGTCAGCTGGTTCTCGGCAGTGCCATTGGCTCTTGTTCCTTCTGCTGCCTCTCCGGGTTCCAGCACCGTCAGCTGGTTCTCGGCAGTGCCTTTGGCTTAGGTACCTCCATCTCGGTATCCGAGTTCCAGCAACGTCTGCTGATCCTTGGTAGTGCTTTCTAGCACAGGTACCTCCTGCTTATCAACCAGGTTCCAGCACCGTCAGCTGGTCCTCGGTAGTGCCATTGGCTCTTGTTCCTTCTGCTGCCCCTCCGGGTTCCAGCACCATCAGCTGGTCCTCGGTAGTTCCATTGGCTCTTGTAGCTTCTGCTACTCATCCGGGTTCTAGCACCGTCAGCTGTTTCTCGGCAGTGTCTTTGGCACAGGTACTCCCTCCTGCCCAGCCTGGTTCCAGCATGCCTGCTGTTTCCGGGTAGTGTCAATGTCACTTTGCCACCAATACGTTGTCCTGTCGTGTTGCGGTCGGGTTAGCCGACTCTATGGTGCCTGCAGTTTAGGTGCTTCCTATGTGGGCTGCGGGATCTGGCAATAAAGGCTGGTTCCGTAGTGCCAATAGGACAAGCACCCCCTGTAGGACTGTGGGTTTCGGTAACTGCGGCCGGCTCGCGGCCTTGCAACTTTGTTTTTCATGGGTACCTTCTGCTACCCATCCGGGTTCCAGCACCGTCAGCTGGTCTTCGCTAGTTCCATTGGC
The DNA here is from genome assembly GCF_039654945.1 of Dendrobates tinctorius. Classification (NCBI taxonomy): domain Eukaryota; kingdom Metazoa; phylum Chordata; class Amphibia; order Anura; family Dendrobatidae; genus Dendrobates; species Dendrobates tinctorius. The sequence goes on along the minus strand of NW_027362185.1, from coordinate 197,553 downwards.
TCTTGCAGCTTCTGCTACCCATCCGGGTTCCAGCACCGTCAGCTGGTTCTCGGCAGTGCCTTTGGCTTAGGTGCCTCCTTCTCAATATCCGAGTTCCAGCGATGTCTGCTGGTCCTTGGTAGTGCTTTCTAGGACAGGTACCTCCTGCTTAGTAAGTGGGTTCCAGTACCTTCAGCTGGTCCTCGGTAGTGCCATTGCCTCTTGTTCCTTCTGCTACCCATCCGGGTTCCAGTACCGTCAGCTGGTTCTCGGCAGTTTCTCATCCTTCTTGTACCTTCTGCTACATTTCCAAGTTCAAGCTTTTGGAAATGGTTTTTGGTTATCACTCTGGATCTCCCTGACGACGACCCTGAAGACCACCCTGAAGAAGACGACTACCACGAAAACGATGACCCTGAAGACAACGACCCGGAAGACCACCCTGAAGAAGACCAAAAAGATGACCCTGAAGAAGATGACCAAGAGGACAAAGAACATGAAGACAACCACCAAGATACAGAACAACAAGATACAGAACACCAAGAAGCAGAAGACCAAGAGGCAGAAGAACAAAAAGCAGAAAAAGGAGAACATTAAGCATAAGACTAAAAATCAGAGCAAAAGATATTATCTAAATTATAAGCAGAAGAAGACTAAGCAGTGTATGGGGGTGAGTCCGTTCCTCCTCGTGGTGCCCCTGGAAAATGCCTACTGCTGCAGGCCAAACTGAACGCGGACAAATCCTGTTGTAAATCTTTTGTGACAGGCAGAACGGAAGGTGTAATCTTCAAACTTTAAAGATAACAACTACAGGAATGCCTGTCACAAATAATATGATGATTGAAGAATATGATAGGAAGAAGATGAAGAAGTAGAATATGAAGAATTATAGTTGAATAAGAAGATAGGAAGAAGATGAAGTAGAATATGAAGAATTATAGTTGAATAAGAAGATTATGAAGAATGTAAAAAAAAAGAATAATAGGAAGAAGGTGAAGAAGAAGAAGATGAATAAGGTGAAGAAGAATTTGATGAAAAAGATGCTGCTGCTGAGCATCATGAAGGTGAAAGTGTGGGAGAAGTAAAAAAAGAAGGTGAAGAGCATGGAAGTAGTGAAACATACATATCTGACAAAATATAAAAAAGGTTAACATAGTCAATATCTTTGTAACTCCGAACATCTTTAAAAAAAAAAATGTATTCCTGCTATTCCATTTGATTGGGCTAAACCTCTATGCCTTTAATGTCTCCTCCACCTCCCCCAATACATTCTACATTATTCTTAGTTGCTTTCCTTCATGTAGAATTAACCTACAAGGAAAGAAAGGGTTTATTTTAATTCCGATATTTTTGTCCCATTGACTTGCATTGGTTTCCGGTATCGGAATTGGCGATATCCGATACTTTTTGGGTATCGGTCCGATCCAATCCGATCCGATATTTCACGATATCGGATGGTATCGCTCAACACTAGTAGAGACACATAATAATCACCTTGCTTGTGGGTTGCCCCCTCACTTCACCCAGGGCTGTGGGGTACTCGGTACCGGGCCGGTGTCCGGGGGATGTGTCACAGCAGCGGCAACCCGGTCCGTGGCCCTGGGCGCCCAATATCAATGGCGGAGATGTTTGTAGTGTAGTTTATATGAAAAGTTCATGACGCCACCCGTGGTGTTTGGCAAGTGAGATGGTAAGCCAACACTGCTTGCAGATCCACTGGGACTGATGGTGTGATGCAGCACAGATGGTGAAGCTCCCCACAGGTGGAGCTGTAGTCCCAGGGCAGTGTAGGAGCAATGGATGAGGAGAGGCACCGAAAGGTGTAGATGTTAAGACCCAAATGTGGCGGTGCTGATGCGGGAAGGAATGGAGGACACCAGAGCTTGCAGTTTCAAAGCCTTAATCACAGTTCGTAGTGCACACAGGTGCCTGCTTCGGTACCGTGTCCTCCGGGGCAGCGGCCCAGCCAACCTCCAGGCAAGATAGGACTCTCCCCGCCAGCACCCCGCCAACATGTGCCTTTCCTGAGCGACTCCTCTATTGCGCCTTTTGGTGTGAAGAGCTCCAGTACCGTGGTTCTCTGAAGTTCCTCCTGTCAGATGTTCCTAACAACTCTACTTGTATGACAGACAGCTGTAGCCTGCTTCGGAGGACTCCCTTCTCCTGAATCCCGGCTCTCTACTCGTTTGCTGTTGTGTCCCAAGTCTTTGATGGGAGTAGTGCATTTACAGCCTACTACTCCACCGGTGTGTGCTGCACAACCATAAGCGTCCATACAACCTCGGGGACCGGGCCCCGGCATTGTGCTGAGAACCTATAGGCAGGGTTCCTATCCAACCCACTCCTCCTCTCTGTTCTCCTACTCCTTCGTTCCGCGCTGTTCCTTCTCTCTCTTATGGAAGCTTAGGTTAAGTCCTACGTCTCTCCACCTTTCTTACTTTCCCGTGCCAGCTTTCTCAGGTCACTGAGGCAGCTGCAGCACTCCTTCCTCCATCCCTTCTTCCAGGGATCCCCACTCCTCACTGAGTGGCTTCCTACTCCACCGACCTTCTGTCAGACTAAACCCCTAATTCTAAACTTTCCCACTCTTTTATATGAATCTCAACTCCACCCACCTCCCAGCACATCTCGTGTTACGAAGCAGGGTTCCAGGAAAAGTGCTCTGCTACACCCTGAGCCTAAAGCTGCAATGTGGTCCTGCTGAACTATCCTGTGCGTGGGATGCAGGTGCTGGAGTGTGACAAGGAGTTCCTACCTTACCAAGATGGTGGGGCACTACACCTTAGGAGAAGGTGCAGTACCTCTGTGGCGACTGAGCCTCAGGGGTGCCACACCCCCCCATTAAACACAGCACGTCCGTGGGCTGCAAGGTAAACAAAGCATACAGCAAAGAAACATACATAAATTTTATAATGCATAATAAACTTTTCTTATTCTAAATTTCCTAATGTAGGAGGTACTTATCAGGATCCTCACAGCGCCGGCGTACAGCCTCTGCTGAGCAGGGACTCACCTGCACTGTAGGGACCCCTGGGGACCAGGATAGCCAGAAAGTATAGGTGCACAGGACCTGAGTGATGAAGTTTAGCAAGCCGGCACGGGACCTACGGTCATGTGACTGCAAGGGGGCGGGGCTTAGCATCCTGCTTTCAGAGAAGACAGAAAACTCAAAGTCGGGCAAAACGGAGGTCATTCACAGTACAGACAGCGAGGTACAGGAGGGGTAAACAGACGGGAGGTCAGACAAAGCCAAAGGTCATACACAAGAGGGCGACGCGGTACCAAGGGGACGAGCAGCGAGAAGTCAGGTCACAAGCAGAGAGTCATACACGAGAGGTAGCGCAGTACAAGAGGGAAAGGCAGAGCAGAACTCGTAACAGGGACAGAACCGGATCAAAACCAAACAAGCAAGTAAGATATCAGGCACAAGGCACACGTACGCACAAGGTCAACTAACTCAGCCGAGGGCAGGAGTATAACTGACACCGGACCTAGATCCAGTGAGCATTAAATAGCCGCTCTCTGCCAGGGAGAGGCGGAACCATTAACCCCCAGTCAGACCAGGACGGGCCAAAGCGAAACCCCGTCCTGGATCATGACAGTACCCTCCTCTCAATGGGGGCCACTGGACCCCCAGGTCTCTCAGGGTACTTGGCGTGAAAGGCCCGGACCAACCGATCCACATGAACCAATCGAGCAGGAACCCACAAGCGTTCTTCAGGACTGTAGCCTTTCCAATGTACCAGATATTGAAGGGCACGACGGACCAACCTGGAGTCGACAATTCATTCCACCTCGTACTCCAACTGCCCGTCTACCAAAAACGGTGTTGGGGGAGCTGATGATCCCTCCCCAGCAGACCTCACAGGTTTCAAAAGGGCCTTATGAAAAACATTTGGGATCCACAGAGATGGCGGGAGACGCAACCGAAAAGCCACCGGGTTAACTGCCTCGGTAATTTCATAAGGACCGATAAACTTGGGTCCAAGCTTCGCAGAGGGGACCTTGAGTCTTATATTTTTGGTGGACAACCATACCTTATCCCCAATCTGAAACACCGGTCCCGCGGATCGTTTTTTGTCTGCAAAAAATTTAAATTTGTCCTGGGCCTTCGTAATATTACTCTGGACCTCTCGCCATACCACCCCCAACTGCTGGATCGTCCCATCCACCCCAGGACACCCAGAATTCAAACGGGACAATTCTCCAAAATGAGGATGAAACCCATAATTGCAGAAAAAGGGAGATGTACCCGTAGACTGGTTAACGCGGTTGTTAAATGCAAACCCAGCCACCGGTAACACAGAACACCAATCATCTTGTCGGTCTGAGGTCAAGCACCGCAGAATTTGCTCCAGAGACTGATTGGTCCACTCGGTCTGTCCATTAGTTTCTGGATGATAAGCGGATGAAAAGGACAGACCAATACCCAACCTTTCACAAAAAGCCCTCCAAAATCTGGAAACAAATTGCATTCCTCTATCAGACACCACTTTCAAGGGTACCCCATGCAACTGCACCACATGCTCAACAAACAATCTGGACAATGTTTCTGCATTAGGTAGAGCTGCCAGAGGTACAAAATGTGCCTGCTTACTAAACCTGTCCACCACAACCCAGACGACGGTATTACCCTTGGAGGGGGGAAGGTGGTGATGAAATCCATGGACAAATGCGTCCATGGTCTCTCAGGAATTGGCAGTGGTACCAATTCCCCGGGCCGGTTAGAGGGGGTTTTTGCACGGGCACAAACATCACAAGCAGACACATATTCCCCAACATCAGAGGCTAAAGCAGACCACCAGAATACTCTAGCAATGGCCTTCCGGGTAGCCGAGATCCCTGGATGTCCACCCAGAACTGAGTCATGGAACTCCCGGAGGACCTTAAGGCGAAGCTGAGCTGGCACAAAAAGTTTGTCCACCGGCTTAGCCGGCGGTGCAAGAGACTGGGCTTCCCGAATCTCTCGTTCCAACATATTCAAAATACCTGCCACCACCACCCCAGGCTGAAGAATAGAGGATGGAGGTTCCGGGGGGGACACCGGATCTAAACTGCGTGACAAAGCATCCACTCTGACATTTTTGGACCCTGGCCGAAAAGTGATCGAGAAGTTGAATCGGGAAAAAAAAGTGACCATCTAGCCTGTCTAGGAGTCAACCTCTTAGCTGACTCAATATAAGCTAGGTTTCTGTGGTCCATAATTACGGTTATAGGATGGACAGCCCCCTCCAAAAAATGCCTCCATTCTTCAAAGGCCAACTTAATGGCCAGAAGTTCTCGATTTCCCACATCAGTTTCTCTCTGCAGGAGAGAATTTCTTTGAGAAAAAGGTGCAAAGTCTTAAATTGGTCAAAGTGGCAGGTCCCTGGGACAATACTGCCCCCACCCCCACCCCTGAGGCATCTACCTCAACAATAAATGGTTCAGACGGGTCCGGTTGAACAAGAACCCGGGGCCGACATGAAACATGTTTTCAAAAGCTGAAATGCCGCTACCGCTGCGGTTGACCAATTCTTGATATCGGCCCCCTTTTGAGTCATGTCTGTGAGGGGTTTAACCACCTGTGAGAACCCCTTTATAAATTTGCGATAGTAATTGGCGAATCCTAGGAAACGCTGCAGAGCCTTCAAATCACAAGGTTGAACCCACTTGACAATGGCCTGCACCTTATTAGGATCCATGCGATACCCTTCAGCAGACACGATGAACCCCAGAAATGACAGTTCCTGAACAAAAAACAAACATTTTTCCAGTTTAGCAAAGAGACAGTTCTCCCGGAGCCTTTGGAGAACTGCCCGAACATGACCAATGTGAGTCTGTTTATCAGGAGAATAGATCAATATGTCATCCAAATATACCACCAAAAAACGTCCAATAAAATCAGAGAACATGTGATTTATGAAGTTTTGGAAGACCACTGGAGCATTGGTCAGACCGAAAGGCATGACCAAATTTTCAAACAACCCTTCAGTAGTGAGAAAAGCGGTTTTCCATTCATCTCCATCTCGGACTCGGATAACGTTATACGCTCCCCGTAGATCTAATTTTGAAAACCACTTAGCTCCGGACAATTGGTTGTATAAATCAAGAATAAGTGGAAGGGGATACGTATTCCTCAGTTATCTTATTTAACTCACGAAAATCGAGGCATGGGCGTAAACCACCGTCTTTGTTCTTTGCAAAAAAGAACCCCGCTGCCACAGGAGAAACAGAAGGACGAATGTGTCCCTTACGGAGGCTCTCGGAAATATACTTCTTCATCGCAGCCCGTTCTGGACCCGAAAGGTTATACAAGCGGGCTTTGGGCAATTTAGCACCTGGAACCAGGTCAATGGCACAATCAAATGGGCGGTGTGGTGGTAAAACCTCAGCCTCTTTTTCGGAGAAAACGTCCGTATAGTCTATCAGGCACTCCGGAATACCTTCCAGACCCACGGACGACACAGACACAGTATCAAGACATTTCTCAGAACAATAGGGACCCCATTTAACAATGTCCCGACATTCCCAATTAATTACAGGATTATGCAATTGTAACCAGGGGAACCCCAACACCAGTCCCGCTGGCAGGTTGTCCATCACAAAACATGAAATACGTTCCTGGTGCAAGGAACTCACTTTAAGGAGAAACTCTTCAGTACGAAACATAATGTCATTCTTTACCAGTGGTGTTTTGTCAATGTCCACAATGTGAATCGGAGTCTCCAACCTAACGGTCCCTATCTTACACCTGGATACCAAATCAGAGTCAATAAAGTTCAAAGCTGATCCGCAATCCACGAAGGCAGAAGTGGATGTGGAGACACTCCCACAACAAAGTTCCACTTGCAACAACATTTTAGAGAAGGCAGAAAAAGGTACCAGAGAGCCTGGGTGACCTCCACGACAATCACCCGGGCTCAGTCGCTTGTTGGTCAGTGGACAGGAGGGGCAATCTTTTTTCCAATATCCAGAATCGCCACAGTGAAAACAGCATTTTCCCAAGCGCCATTGTCTCCTTTCTTTCTCCTTGGGGTCGATGGTTCCCATCTCTATGGTTTCCAGTATAGGACTGGCTCCCCTTCCTTGGGAGAATAACGGTGTCTCCAGTTGCATCACTCCCCTCGCCCGTAGCCTGCGATCCATTCAGACGGCCTGTGTCATAGCTTCCTCCAGGGAATCAGGCGGAGGGTGGAGAGCCAAGGCATCTTTCAGATATTCAGACAGGCCTCTACGGAACAAACCCCGGAGGGCGGCATCATTCCAACAGACCTCAGCAGCCCAGCATCTGAATTCTTTACAAAACCACTCGGCTGAGTGCTTCCCCTGGCACACACTCATCATCATGTCCTCAGCCATACGCATCCGATCAGGCTCATCATAAATATGCCCCAGGGCCTTAAAAAATGCATCTACCGTCATACGCTCAGAGGCTGTGGTAGGAAGGGAGAAAGCCCAAGCTTGGGGGGCTCCCCTTAACAGAGACAAAATGACCCCCACTCTCTGACTTTCATTCCCAGAAGAGTGTGGTCTTAAGGAAAAAAAAAGCTTGCAGCCCTCCTTGAAAACTTTGAACTCTTTTTTATCTCCAGAAAAGGTATCTGGTAACTTCACTGGAGACTCAGGGGAAACTAATGTAATATCCCGAGCCCCCGATGAAAAAACCCCCTGTACAGTGTCAGCGATCAGCTGCTGAGACTGAGCCAGGACTCGTTGTTCTCCAAGGAGTTTTTGAGACATCTGGGTCAGGTGTTTAACCTGCTCAGAACGAGCGTGGATAGGATCCATCACACACACAGGAGAAAGGGAGCAGAGAAAAAAAAATGGTATTAGTCAGTTATAATTTCAGGATCCTGACAGCGCCGGCGTACAGCCTCTGCTGAGCAGGGACTCACTCGCACTGTAGGGACCCCTGGGGACCAGGATAGCCAGAAAGTATAGGTGCACAGGACCTGAGTGATGAAGTTTAGCAAGCCGGCACGGGACCTACGGTCATGTGACTGCAAGGGGGTGGGGCTTAGCATCCTTTCAGAGAAGACAGAAAACTCAGAGTCGGGCAAAATGGAAGTCATTCACAGTACGGACAGCGAGGTACAGGAGGGGTAAACAGACGGGAGGTCAGACAAAGCCAAAGGTCATACACAAGAGGGCGGCGCGGTACCAAGGGGACGAGCAGAGAGAAGTCGGGTCACAAGCAGAGAGTCATACACGAGAGGTAGCGCAGTACAAGAGGGACAGGCAGAACTCGTAACTGGGACAGAACCGGATCAAAACCAATCAAGCAAGTAAGATATCAGGCACAAGGCACACGTACGCACAAGGTCAACTAACTCAGCCGAAGGCAGGATTATAACTGACACCGGACCTAGGTCCAGTGAGCATTAAATAGCCGCCCTCTGCCAGGGAGAGGCGGAACCATTAACCCCCAGTCAGACAGGACGGGCCAAAGCGAAACCCCGTCCTGGATCATGACAGTACTCTTCATGAACGTTACCAACAATCCTATCTAAAATTCTATGTTAAACAGTGCAAATATTTCTCAATTCTAAGTGCAATTCTTACTTTCAAAGTGCTATTCTCTGTAACTCATTTCTTTATTACTTTCCTCTTATTCTGTCAGTTTACTCTCAGTTTTCCTTCATTCTACTAGACGCAAGACATTGACCTCTAATACCTGGTCTGTCACCTGTCTCTATCAATTCTTTATTCACATTGCTCACTTCTATATCCGGCCACGACAGGTCCGGGCGGGAGCACAGTCTCAGCTCCCGGATCCTCCGATAACCTCTTTGGGCAAGCGGCACTCAGCTTCATGGATAGCGTGGAGGTGAAGTTCAGCGCGGTCGGAGGACAGTCCGGTGCAGCGGTAGCAGGTACCGATGGAACAGGTACCGCTGGGGTAGGCCCTGCAAGGGCGTGCTGCCGTCTCAGCTTCTCCAAGGCCTCCTCCTTCAGCTGCAGATGGGTGGTTAGTTCGGCTATTTCTTCTTCCAATCATTCGTAGTTCATTCCGGAGTCAGGGTTGGAGCCGTCAGCCATGGCGCCGGGGATATGCACTTCCCCGCGCTCCGCAGGCCTCCTTCCCTTGCTCTCCAAAATGACATTCTGGCGTTGCTCTTCCTGCCTCGGCCCCTTTCCCGCCACTGGCTTCTTCTGCCCCTCCTTCCGGGGGCGGCGTCTTCTTCCAGCGCCTCCATACCAAGCCAGTATCTGAACACCTCGGGGGTGGGCCATGTATCTGTCACATAGTAATTCAGGCAGGGGAGGCTCAACACTCTTCGCGGTCTTTTCCTAGGACCTCCCATCTCTTCACGCCCTTCTTCTCCACCAGCGGCCATTTCTAATGTCCATTTTACAGTCTATCAAATCAGGTCTTCTACACATTTTCAAAAAGTCAAAGTCCAACAAATTTTAGGCACACAGAACCCGATGGCTTCGGGTCTCGTCATCCTGTTCGTGATGCCAAAATTGGGTCGCCCCCTCGCTTCACCCAGGGCTGTGGGGTACTCGGTACCGGGCCGGTGTCGGGGGGATGTGTCACAACAGCAGCGACCTGGTCCGTGGCCCTGGGCGCCCAATATCAATGGCGGAGATGTTTGTAGTGTAGTTTATATGAAAAGTTCATGACGCCACCCGTGGTGTTTGGCAAGTGAGATGGTAAGCCAACGCTGCTTGCAGATCCACTGGGACTAATGGCGTGATGCAGCAAAGATGGTGAAGCCCCCCACAGGTGGAGCTGTAGTCCCAAGGGCAGTGTAGGAGCAATGGATGAGGAGAGGCACCGAATGTTGTAGATGTTAAGACCCAAATGTGGCGGTGCTGATGCGGGAAGGAATGGAGGACACCAGAGCTTGCAGTTTCAAAGCTTTACTCACAGTTCGTAGTGCACACAGGTGCCTGCTTTGGTACCGTGTCCTCCGGGGCAGAGGCCCAGCCAACCTCCAGGCAAGATAGGACTCTCCCCGCCAGCACCCCGCCAACATGTGCCTTTCCTGAATGACTCCTCTATTGCGCCTTTTGGTGTGAAGAGCTCCAGTACCGTGGTTCTCTGAAGTTCCTCCTGTCAGATGTTCCTAACAACTCTACTTGTATGACAGATAGCTGTAGCCTGCTTCGGGGACTCCCTTCTCCTGAATCCCGGCTCTCTACTCGTTTGCTGTTGTGTCCCAAGTCTTTGATGGGAGTAGTGCATTTACAGCCTACTACTCCACTGGTGTCTGCTGCAGAACAATAAGTGTCCATACAACCTCGGGGACCGGGCCCCGGCCTTGCGCTGAGAACCTATAGGCAGGGTTCCTATCCAACCCACTCCTCCTCTCTGTTCTCCAACTCCTTCGTTCCGCGCTGTTCCTTCTCTCTCTTATGGAAGCTTATGTTGCAGTCCTACGTCTCTCCACCTTTCTTACTTTCCCGTGCCAGCTGGCTCAGGTCACTGAGGCAGCTGCAGCACTCCTTCCTCCATCCCTTCTTCCAGGGATCCCCACTCCTCACTGAGTGGCTACCTACTCCGCCGACCTTCTGTCAGACTAAACCCCTAATTCTAAACTTTCCCACTCTTTTATATGAATCTCAACTCCACCCACCTCCCAGCACATCTCATATTACGAAGCAGGGTTCCAGGAAAGGTGCGCTGCTACACCCTGATCCTAAAGCTGCAATGTGGTCCTGCTGAACTATCCTGTGTGTGGGATGCAGGTGCTGGAGTGTGACAAGGAGTTCCCACCTTACCTGGATGGTGGGGCACTACACCTTAGGAGAAGGTGCAGTACCTCTGTGGCGACTGAGCCTCAGGGGCGCCACACTTGCATAGACAATGGTGTGAACAGCAGCAGTATTTTCAGAGATGAGTTAATTATCAGATACCTTATTGCAGCAAAGTTGAGAATGCTACAGCACCGGGACTCTCAGGACTGAGCTAGAAATAAGTTACAGATTGCTGGGGAGACAGTAAGAAATCTGTCTGAGCCTGATTGAGGTGGATACAAAGGCAAATTGTTGTAAAACGTGGTAGTAACGTGCTATACTTTACTGTATACTCAGGCAGCACTTCAACACAGTAACCCGGCACGGACTAGTACAGAGAAGAAGACGGCCATAGAAGGAGAGAGCAGGGCCAATGGAGTAACACTTGGATTGTCTATATTAAAAAAATAAATGAGCATCATCGATTTGGGAGTGTCAAGTCCATTTTTCCATAGGTCTACAGAGTCCAAATGTTAATGACGTTCATAGTCCGAGAGCCCATTTATAGCACAGAAATGTTCTGCTTATATGTCCAGATTCAGTAGATCGACCCCCGATTCATAAGTTCCTGCTGTTTTCACGGCCCATTAGAGTCACCGCCTAACTGTGCTCCAAAACTAGGACTCGCGGGGAGAACACTTGACTTAGGCTGGTTTCATATCAGCGCTTTTGTGCGCAGCGCATCGTGCGCATGCGCACTGCGCACCTATGTTTAACATGACGTGCGCATGGTCTTGCGCACACTTGCGTTTTCGTGCGCATGCGTTTTTTTGTCTTTCGCACCAGGCGCAACATGTTGCATTTTTTGGTCCGCCCTGTCTCTTCAAAAAAACGCATGCACACGCTTGCGCACGGAATGCGCAAAAACAACACATTGAAGTCTATGGGAACGCATGCGTGTGCATGGTCTTGCGCACGCTTGCGTTTTTTTGCGCATGCATTTTTGAGGTAAACAAGTCTGGAATGTGGTCTAGACAATGGAAAAAATGTCACACTTAAAAACGCATGCGCATAAAAAACGCAAACGCATGCAAAAACGTATGTAAAACGCAAGCAACGCTGCGTTTTTGACGTATCAGCGTACGCATGACACTAGAAAAACACGCGTCTGTTTTGCGTTTTTTATGCGCACGATGCGCTGCGCAAAAAAACGCTAATGTGAACCTAGCCTTATCCTTGTCCTTCAGACTGCAGCCAAAGTGCCTGCTGCCACTACTGAGCGTTGTGTACAGAAGATCTTACACGCTTGCTCATCTCTTTCCCCTTTTCTTATTATGGGAGGAGATATTTATTTTTATTTTTCACCATTTAGTTTTTCAATTGTTTTGAGCAAGGTTCCAATATGTCTATTAGGCCGGGGTCAGACTCGCAAGTGTGATGTGAGAAACTTGCGCCAGTCTCTCGCATCAATACCCGGTACTGCCGCCGGCACTCGGACCGGAGTGTGTGGCTGCACGTATTTCTATGTATCCGCACAGTCCGATCACGAGTGGCGGCGGCAGTACCAGGTATTGATGCGAGAGACTGGCATCACACTCGCAAGTCTGACCCCGGCCTTAAACTGATACAAGTCTCTGATGATCTGAGGTTGTTAATTGCATCAAGATTCGGAGCCTGTGACATTCGTCTCGTCCCCATAGCGTCTCATATTGCGTCTTGGAACTATATGCAGTCATAAGTGGAAATGCAAGACGTGGCAGCACATCACTTCGTATTTGCAGGGTTTTTTCACCCACAGGAAGCAATGGGTAAGTGCAAAAACGCAGCAAAAATTCAGTTATTACATTTTTCTGTGTTTGTGGTGCAAGAGGCAACAAACACGCAGCAAAAATGCAGCAAACACGCAGCAAAACCTGCTTTTTTTTTGCAGGTTTTGACTGCAGAAAAGGAAAAATCTCAGCAAAAAAAGGCAACGTGTGGACATAGCCTAAGTCAAATGTGGAAACACGGAGCTTAAATCCACTCTGGCTGCCCGATCCGTCATGTTCTTTGTTGAGAGATATCTCTGTATTTTCAAGAGACAATGTCTCTGCGGACGCCCTCGTGGATGGTATATATTAGACTGTGTTCACCTGTCCAGTAATGATCTGTTAGAACGGGTCCAGCAGCAGTCCGTTGGCAACAAAAAGCTCTGCAGACACAACTTTTTAAAAACAGATTTCAGCTGGATCTGTGTTTTTTGTTTTTTTTTTTACATGGAAGTCTATGGAAAACGGATCAGTTTTTCTTCCCTTTGAAACGGATCTGTTTTTTATTTACCGGAGGTGTAAAAATAAATGTTTCACATATACTACCGGACATGTGACGTTTCAGGTAATCATTTATTTGACACTGATCCAGTAAGCAAGAAAAAATGGGTCTTTTTCAAATGGGAGAAAAATCCGTTTTCCATAGACTTCAATGTAATAAAAAACAGAACCAATTAAATCAGTTTTTTAGAAAAACACAACTTTTTTTTCCAAAGGATCACTGCTGGATCCGTTCTAGGGCCAGAGTCACACTAGCGATAAAATCGGACAAATGCAATGCGATAAAAAATGCGTAAATGTTTATGCTGTTGGTGCTTCCATTAAATGAGTTGTCCGACAGTGAAATATTTCTTTATTTTCAGGTACAGATAGTTATAAAATGACATTATTATTAATTATTGGTTAATAAAAAAAGTATTTTTAATAATAATAATAATAATAATAATAATAATAATAATAATATTATATATATATATTTTTTTATTTTTGAAGATTCAAAAAGGCATTTAAATTTTAATTATAACCACAGTAAAGAATATCCGGCATAGTCAAAACAACATGGATAAACTTTAGATAGGAAAAGAATAAGGGACGAATAAGATGGAAGGGGAGGAATTGGACATGGGGAGGAGAGGAAGAATTTTTATTATTTTCATTTTTTTATGATGACTGTAACCCGCACACACAGGTAACTGGAGATTAGTTTTTACTGCAAACAGTGAATGTTGGGGCGCATAGTGGTCGGGATGTCCCTGGACCCGGGCAGAGAGCGGTGACACGGACGCCTTCACTGCAGAATAACTGTAAAGCATTGGTTATAGTGCCATCTGGTGGCAGAATACAGATATTACATTTTAAATATTGGTTATGTAAGTATGTAATGTATGTTTGTTTTTTTCATATGTTGTCAGGTTACCTGATGAAGGCTGCCATGTTAAAGCTTGCTACATTTCGACCTTGTAAAACAAATGATAATAATCAGTGCCAGTGTCCTCTTGTCTTGTGTTGGCTTGTTATAAATATAATGTAGTCATGTTATGTGTTTCACTCTGTTTTCACCTTCCTGACCTGGTGTAACAGGCCAGATTAACCCCCCCCCCGCCCAGAATATACCCGGGGTTAAAGTGGCCTAGGCCAGATGATACCGCTCCAGTTCAGAATATACCCTAGCTGCTGTAGAACAGGCAGTACACGGGGGCCCAGGCAGCACACGGGGGCCCTAGGAAGCGCACAGGGCCCCAGGCAGCACACGGGACCCCAAGCAGCACACAGGGGCCCCAGGAAGCACACAGGAACCCCAGGCAGTGCAGAGGCCCCAGGCAGCACACAGGGCCCCAAGCAGCACACAGGGCCACAGGCAGCACACAGGGCCCAAGGCAGCACACGGGGGCCTCAGGCAGCGCACAGGGCCCCCGGCAGCACAGGGGCCACAGGCAGCACACAAGAACCCCAGGCAGTGCACCGAGGCCCCAGGCAGCACTCGGGACCCCAAGCAGCACACGGGGCCACAGGCAGCACACAGGGCCCCAGGCAGCGCACAGGGCCCCCGGGAGCACAGGGGCCACAGGCAGCACACAGGGCCCCAGGGAGCACACAGGGGCCCCAGGGAGCACACAGGGGCCCCAGGAAGCACATAGGAACGCCAGGCAGTGCACAGAGGCCCCAGGCAGCACACGGGACCCCAAGCAGCACACAGGGCCCCAGGAAGCACACAGGGCCCCCGGCAGCGCACAGAGGGGCAGAGACAGCACACAGGGACCCTGAGGATTGTCTCTTCCCCCATTGCGTGCTGTCTCCTTCCAACTTGCGTGCTTTCTCTACCCCCCTATGCGCTGCCTGGGGCCTTGTGCTCGTCCTGGGGCCCCGTGTGCTGCGAGGGGCCCTTTGCACTTCCTGGGGCCCCGTGTGCTGCCGGGGCCCTGTGCGCTTCCTGGGGCCCTCGTGTGCTGCCTGTTGCCCCGTGCTCTGCCTGGGGCCCGGTATGCTGCCTGTGGCCCCTGTGCTCTGCCTGGGGCCCTGTGTGCTTCCTGGGGCCCCCGTGTGTTGTCTGGGGCCACTGTGTGCTGCCTGGGGCCCCTTGTGCTGCCTGTGGCCCCTGTGCTCTGTCCAAGGGCCCTGTGTACTGCCTGGGGCCACCGTGTTTTGCCTGGGGCCCCATGTGCTGCCAGGGGCCCTGTGCGCTGTCAGGGTCTCCTGTGTGCTGCAAGGGGCTCTGTACACTGCCAGGGGCCCCTATGCACTGCCTGGGGCCCTGTGCGCTGCCTGGGGCCCCATGTGCTGCCTGGAGCCCCTGTGCGCTGTCAGGGTCTCCTGTGTGCTGCAAGGGGCTCTGTACACTGCCAGGGGCCCCTATGCACTGCCTGGGGCCCTGTGCGCTGCCTGGGGCCTCGTGTGCTGCCTGTGGCCCCTGTGCTCTGTCCGGGGGCCCTGTGTGCTGCCTGGGGCCCTGTGCGCTGCCTGGGGCCCTGTGCACTGCCTGGGGCCCTGTGTGCTGCATGGGGTCCCTGTGCTGCCTGGGGCCTCGTGTGCTGCCTGGGGCCCCTGTGCTGTCCGGGGGCCCTGCGTGCTGCCTGGGGCCCTGTGCGCTGCCTGGGGCCCTGTGTGCTGCATGGGGTCCCTGTGATGCCTGGGGCCTCATGTGCTGCCTGGGACCTTGTGCACTTCCTGGGGCCCCGTGTGCTGTCTGGGGCCCCTGTGTGCTGCCAATAGTCCTCTGGGCTCCCAGGGGCCCCTGTGCGCTGCCTGGGGCCTTGTGCTCTTCCTGGGGCCCCCGTGTGCTTTCTGGGGCCCCAGTGTGCTGCCTTTGGCCCCTGCGCTCTGCCTGGGGCGCATGTGCTACCTAGGGCTTCCGTGTGCTACCTGGGACCCTGTGCGCTTCCTAGGGCCCCCGTGTTCTGACATTGTTTTCTCGTGGCATATTGTACTTCATGTTAGTGGTAACATTTATTCGATATGACTTGCGTCTAATTGTGAAAAGAATGAAAATTGCTCAATTTTCAAACTTTAATTTTTTTGTGCCCTTAAAGCAGAGCGCGATATCGCCCAAAAGAGTCAATAAGTAACATTTCTCACGTGTCTACTTCACATCAGCGCAATTTTGGAAACAGAATTTTTTGGTTAGGAAGTTATAAGGGTTAAGAGTTGACCAGCGATTTCTCATTTTTACAGCACCATTTTATTTTTAGGGACCACATCACATTTGAAGTCACTTTGAGGGGTCTATATGATAGAAAATACCCAGAAGTGACACCATTCTAAAAACTGCACCCCTCAAGGTGCTCAAAACCACATTCAAGAAGTTTATTAACCCTTCAGGTGCTTCATAGGAACTAAAGCAATGTAGAAGGAAAAAATAAACATTTACTTTTCTTTCACAAAAATGTTCCTTCATACCTTTTTTTTTCTTAATTTAGTTTTTCAAGGGTAACAGGAGAAAATGGACAATACATTTTGTTGGGTAACTTCTCCTGAGCATGCTAATACCCCATATGTCGGGGAACACGGCAGGGCACGGAAGGGAAGGAGCGTCATTTCACTTTTTGAATGTAAAATTTTCCTGTATAATTAGCTGACGCCATATCGCGTTTGGAGAACCCCTGATGTGCCTAAACAGTGGAAACCCCCACAAGTGACACCATTTTGGAACTAAGCCCCTTAGGGACCCTATCTAGATGTGTATTGAGCCCCCACAAGTGACAACATTTTGGAAAATAGACCCCTTAGGGACCTTATCTAGATGTGTATTGAGCACCTTGCACCCCCAAGTGCTTCACAGGAGTTTGGAACGTAAAACCGTGAAAATAAAAAAATTACATTTTTCCCGCAAAAATCTTTTTTAGCTCCAAATTTTGCATTTTCACAAGGGCAAAAGGATAAAATGGACCCCAAATTTTTCCTGAGTTCACCGATACCCTATATGTCATTGAAAAGTACTTTGAGGCACAAGTACAAAGTTCAGAAGGGTGCCATGCTACATTGGCAGAGCCCCTGAGGTGCCAGACCAGCAAAACCCCCATAAGTGACCCCATTTTACCAATTAAACCTCTCAATGAATTCATCCAGGGGTGCAGTGATTATATTGACACCACAGGTGAGTTATCAACTTTTACACCATTGGGCAGTGAAGAAAAAATAATTTACATTTTTCTAACCAAGATTGTGTTAGCCCCAAGTTTTACATTTTTATACTGGGAAATGGGTAAAAATGGTCCCAGAATATGTCCCACAATTTGTAAAAATACCTCATATGTGGCTGTACAGTACTACTTTGCCATACGGAGAGACTTGGGAGGGACAGCGCGCTATTTGCCTCTTGGAGCGCAGATTTTCCTAGACTAGTTTGCAGATTCCATATGCAGAGCCCCTAAGTGCTAGAAAAGCAGAATCCACCATCAAGTGACCACATTTTTATAAATTATACCCCTTTGGGAATTTATCTGCAGGTGTAGTGATGATTTTGACTCCATGGGTATATTCCAGAAAGAAGCAGCAATGAATGTTGCCAAATGAACACATTATGCCCAACTCATGCTTCTGGAGACACGCACCTGTAAATCAGGCGGGCTCTCACCACAAGAGAAATGCCAATCTAAATGTGCTTTAGGCACACTGGGGCTCAGAAGGGAGAGAGGGCATTTGGATTTGGGAGCTGAATTTCTTTTGCGGTAGGCAGCAATTTCGCTTTTCCAGATACTTTGTACTACCAGTAATGTGGAAGCACGCCTATATTTCCATTAACAGATGCTGGACCTGAGTGGGGACTCGCATGTTTTGTGGATTGAGTGGATAACGTTTTGGATCAGTTATCCGGCGCCCTACGCTGAGCACTTACATCGGGATTTCCATCTAAATCTCTGAGTGACATGACAGATGAAACTCTTGAAGGATCTACTCACTATAATGAAGCAGCAGGTTTACTCTGGACTCCGTCTCGCCTCTCTTCAGCAGTGTCCTTTTCAGAAACTCACAAAACTGTGGCCGGCGGCACTTTTATGCAATTCCAAAAGGACGGACACCGCCGGATCACAAATCAGACGGCACCCACAGTGCCTCTATCTGACTCATTATAGGGATTTTTCTGCCAGAGGTTCTGAATGAATCACCTAGTTCAGAAATCTACATGGAAATCGGGGTGTAAGCGCTCAGCGCAGCGCGCAGGATAAATGTGCGCCAAACCTTACTGCGATCTTTGGGAGGCAGAATGAAAAAAATCAACAGCATGTGAAGAATTGGTTTTATTTATTTTTTATGCCATTCCTCATGCGGTATAAGTGTTATAGGGACTTTATTCTTTGGGTCGATGCAATTACAGAGGTACCAGATTTCTAGCGGGTTTTTATGTTTGGCTGCTGTCACACACTAAAAAACGCTTTTATTGCAAAAACTTTTTGCATCACAATATTTAGACAGCTATAATTTTTCAAAATTTTGGCCCACAAAGTCATGTTATGCCTTTATTCTTGAAGGACGAGCAGACTTTTTATTGGTGACATTTTCGGGCACATGATATTTTTTGATCGCTTTCTATTCCAATTTTTGTAAGAATGAGCAAAAAACAGCAATTCAGGAATTGCTTTTTGTTTTTTTTTATACCATTCCTCATGCGGTAAAATTGATAAGACAGATTTATTCTTCGGGTCAGTTCGATTACAGCGATACCGCATTTATATTATTTTCGTGTTTTGGCGCTTTTACACATTAAAAAAGTATTTTAGAGAAAATAAAAATATTTTTGCACCGCTTTATTCTGAGAGCTATAACTTTTTTATTGTTCTGCTGATGGAGCCGTATGTCTGCTTTTTTTTTGCGGGACAAGATGACGTTTTCAGCAGTACCATTGTTATTTACATTCATCTTTTTGATCGCGTTATATTGCACTTTTTGTTCGGCGGTATGATGATAAAGCAGTTTTTTGCCTCGTTTTTTATTTTTATTTTTTTACGATGTTCACTGAAGGGGTTAACTAGTGGGATAGTTTTACAGAGTGGGTGTTTACGGATGTGGTGATACCAAATATGTGTACTTTTATTGTTTGCTTTTTAATTTACATAAATAAATATATTTATTGGAAAAAAAATTTTTTGTTCATTGGGGATTTTTAAAAAAATATATATTATATATATATAATTTTTTTTACTTTTTTACATTGATCTGATGCTCTGCAGTTGTTCTGCACTGCACAGTATCACATCAGCTTCTGACAGGCAGGGAAGGAGGCGTCTCATGTCCTGCTCTCTGCATCATGCACTGTGAAGCCACCTTCCCTGAAGGACCCCGTGGCCATCTTGGGGTCGGGGTTATCCATGGAGATTACTCGCCAACCTGTGCTCCAATCCCTATCAGCGGCGCGTGGTGGTCTGGAAGGATGATGCAGTGATGAATTCAACAGGCTTTATTACAGTACCTTGATGAGATGAGATGTCAAGATACTGTAAAAAAGCCTGTTGAATTCATCACTGCATCATCCTTCCGGACCACCACGCGCCGCTGATAGGGATTGGAGCACAGGCTGGCGAGTAACGCTATCCGCCATTGTTTATATAGAGATTCGTGATCAAATCCCTCAAATACATTTCATCCACGTATATCGGTGGCAGAATAGTAACAAGAGACCTAAGTCTACAGTTGTCTGTGTGTATATGCATTATCTGCTTGCAAGTCTTAACCGTCCACCATCTTAGCTAAACATCTCCACGAAAGGCACCATGGACCCATCTGCAAGTGAAGCACATCAGGTTCCTGACACCATAGATGCTGCAGGAGCAGATGCCGCACTTACTGCAGAGCAAGATGTACGACCCAAACGTGTAACCAGGCCGACACAAAAGGCCAGAGAGAACTTTGAGATTACTAGAGACGACTTCCATGATAACCTAGAACATTTATGGGGCAGAGTTGATCATGATTTACCAGCTCTTCCACGCTCTCACAGTGACGCTGCAGATTTAACCGCCAAATTGAAGAGTTTATGTGCCGCCTATGATCGCTACCAGAGACTGTCTGCAAGGTACATCACATTCCTGAGTAACTGTGACATGGAAGATGCCCCATCAGAACTAGCTGAAAGGGAAACTTTTCTCCAAGAAAAGACCACATTAGTACGAGATGCCCAGGATAAAGCAGAACTCCGCATCGCTCAACTCCAAGAAGCCAGGTCACATCGCATAACATCGACCAAAATCACATCTTCGTCTTCCAGATCATCTCACTCCAGGAAGTCAACATTGTCCGACAAGATACTGGAGATCCGTGTGGCTGCAGAGGAAGCGCTACTTTGCAAAGAGGGAGGCTGAAGTGGAGGTAGAAGCTCAAAGAAACAGAATGGAAGCTCAAAGGAAATTAAAAATACTCCAAGCAGAAAGGGAAGAAGCAACAGCCCTTGCTAAACTGAAGGTTCTTGAACAAGCATTGGGACAAGAAGATAATTCGGATTGTCTTATTCCAGGAGAAATGGAGGACTCAGCTGATTGCACTTCTAACTACGTGCTATGACATTCAACATCTGCACCAGCACCTCCTCCAGGTTCTAACATGGATGCGCCCACAAATCAAGAAATGTCGCCACCTACTGCCGACAAGGTAACTTCCAGCACTATCTCCCAATCTAGGCCACAGCCAGCAGAACCTATAGAGACTAAACCGCAGTTTAACCCTTATGCCGCATCATTTCATCCTGATTTATCGCAGTCATATAAGCCAGAGAACTTACATCCCCTAAGGATACCACAAGTTCATCCTGCAACAATGACCAGGAGATCGGACATGTCTGACTTCGCCAGATACATGATTCGCCGGGAGTTAATAAACATTAGTCTCTCGAAGTTTGATGATCGTGCCGAGAATTATAGAGTCTGGAATCGACCTTTCAAGGAGTGATCCAAGACCTTAAGCTCACTGGCAAAGAACAACTGGATTTGCTTGTTAACTGGTTAGGCCCTGAATCAGCAGAGCGCATAAAGACAATAAGGGCAGTTCATGTGGACTATTCAGATGCAGGTCTTATTGCAGCCTGGGAGAGACTGGAACAAACCTACGGCAGATCAGAAGCCATAGAATGTGCCTTATTTAAAAGACTGCAAACTTTCCCAAAGATAACTAACAAGGACAATAGAAAACTTCAAGATCTGAGCGACCTGCTAAAGGAAATAGAATTGGCAAAATTGTCCAAGTTGCCACACAGCATGCAGGATAAATGGGCAGACCACGGCTCACGGTATAAAAGGCAGCATGATGTGTACTTTCCCCCCTTTTCACATTTTTCCAGGTTCATCAGTGACCAAGCTCGGAGGAAGAATGATCCCAGCTTCGACTTCACTGAGCCTTCTCCACCAGCATCATCATCATCTACAAGGTATGATAACATTGCCAAATGTAGAGATTCAAGGAACACAGTATCCGTGAGAAAGACTGACGTTCCACTTACTACACCTGCCTTCACTAAAACAAATAATGTTGCTCCTAAAGTCATGGACAGTAACCGTATGTGCCCTATCCACAAAAGGCCTCACCCGCTTAAAGAGTGCCGTGGATTCAGAGCAAGAACTTTGCAGGAGCGTAAAGATACCCTCAAGGAGCTTGGGATATGTTATAAGTGTTGCGCCTCCTCAGACCACCTCGCTAAGGACTGTAAGGCCGCTATTAAGTGCACTGAATGCAGCAGTGATAAACACGTCACAGCCTTGCATCTCACGCCAGCTCCATACTACTTGCAACCTCCTGCGACATCCAATCCTGCTCAAAAGCATGGCGGGGAGCCACAAGTTCCTGATCCAACTGCAACTGCTGTTTCCTCCTCATGTATTGAGGTATGTGGAGAAGGGACTGTTCCTAAATGCTTTGCCAAGGTATATCTGGTTAAGGTCTATCCAGAAGGACAACCCGACAAGGCCTCCAAAATGTATGCCATAATAGATGAGCAAAGTAACCGATCTCTAGCAAGGCCCAAATTCTTTGAGATCTTTAACATAAAGGGACAAATGACTCCATACACCCTCAACACCTGCTCTGGTCGTATTGAGACTTCTGGCAGGAGAGTCTCTGGGTACATAGTCTCTTCAATCAAGGGAAATGAGCATATACCCTTGCCAACCCTAATTGAATGTGACCATATATATACCTGATAACAGGGAGGAGATTCCCACTCCGGAAGCCGTGCTTCATCATCACTACTTGAGGCACCTGACTAAAGAAATCCCTCCTCTGGATATGAATGCTGATATTCTGGTCCTACTCGGGAGGGACATTCTGAAGGTCCACAAGGTGCGCCAACAATGTAACGGCCCAGATGATGCTCCATACGCCCAAAGACTCGACCTAGGCTGGGTAATCGTGGGCGATGTATGTTTGGATAGGAGTCAAAAGGCATCCGAAGTCAACGCCTGTAAAACGCATGTGCTCTAAAATGGTCGCGCAACTCACTTTAAGTCATGCCCTCATCACTACGAAGTGAAAGAAAGGTTCTCTCATTGCATCCAAGAGCCTGACATCATTCCTACTCCCTATGGTAACTACGTAGGGAGAACAGTGTTTCACACAACAAAAGATGACAACAAAGTCACCTTATCCATAGAAGACAGAGATTCTTAAAATGATGGACAGTGGATTCTTCAAAAACGAATCTGACCGCTGGGTTGCTCCCTTACCCTTCAAGGCTTCAAGGACCAGGCTTCCTAACAACAGAGAACAGACCTTATCGAGATTCATCTCATTGCAGAGAACATTGAGGAACAAGCCTGAAATGAAGGAACATTTCATAGCCTTTATGGACAAGATATTTCGTAATGACCACGCAGAGCCAGCTCCACCATTGCAAGCTGATGAAGAATCCTGGTATCTACCTTCCTTTGGAATATATCATCCAAGAAAGCCAAAACAAAACACAGTGGTGTTCGATTCAAGTGCCAAACATGACGGCGTATCTCTGAATGACGTTCTCCTCACTGGTCCGAACCTGACTAATAACCTGGTGGGAGTGCTCATGAGATTCAGAAAGGAACCGGTCGCCATTACCGCCGACATCGAACAAATATTCCATTGTTTCGTCATGCAACAAGATCACAGAAATTCTCTCCGTTTTCTATGGCACCGAGAAACCGACACCAACAAGGAAATGGTCGAATACCGCATGAAGGTGCACGTGTTCGCAAACAGTCCTTCTCCTGCAGTCGCTACATACGGCCTGCGTAGGACCGCCTCTGATGGCGCAGCAGAGTTCGGGAAGGATGCCCAACAGTTTGTTGAAAAGGACTTCTACGTGGACGACGGTCTTAAATCCCTGCCCACAGTGGAAGAAGCCATAGATCTGTACAAACGGACACAAGGTATGCTTTCTAATGCTCATTTAAGATTGCATAAAATTGCCTCCAATAGTGCTGTTGTCATGAAGGCCTTTCACCCTAATGATCATGCCGCTGAATTTAGGCACTTGAATCTAGGCCCAGACAATCCACCAGTACAGAGAAGCCTAGGCCTGAGGTGGAACTTGCTAAAGGACTCCTTCAGATTTCAGGTTAGTGGTGCAGAAAAACCATTTACTAAGCGCGGGGTTCTGTCAGTGGTGAACAGTCTATATGATCCACTTGGGTTTGTCGTGCCCCTGACTATACTAGGCAAGCTTCTGCTGAGACAACTCTGAGTGCATTAAGGACTGGGATGTACCACTCCCTGCGGACCAACAACTAAGGTGGAAGTCGTAGAGAGAATCTCTTTGCGCCTTGGATAAGATCCACATACCACGTTGTTACACTCCGGCATCCCTAGCTACGAGTCAAAGGAAAGAGATTCATGTATTCGCTGATGCTTCCACTGAAGCTATTGCCGCTGTCGCTTACTTGAAGGTTGTAGACTCTAACAATGCAGCCCATGTTGGATTTCTGTTTGGAAAGGCTAAACTGGCTCCTAAACCCGAGCACACCATACCCAGACTCGAGCTCTGTGGGGCTGTACTAGCCATAGAGATTGCAGACTTCATACAGAGCGAACTAGTTATTCACGTGGATGACACAAAATTCTACACAGACGGTAAGGTAGTTATGGGCTACATATATAACCAGACGAAACGCTTCTACGTCTATGTCAGTAACCGAGTGGAAAGGATCAGGAAATCCTCTAAGCCCCAGCAATGGCAGCATGACCCATCCCATCTTAACCCTGCGTGTTGTGAGTTCATTTTCCCCTTCACCATTGAGGTCTGATGAACTCCCTCTTCTGGTGAAGGAAGGTAATGAGGCTGATTACAAAGCACCTGAGCAGAATGATCATGACAGGGTGACTGGGATTGCTGACTGGATATAAGGCAGCCGACGCCCTTCTGCCTTGCGGGTGATTACTCTGAGGGATTCTTGGAGACCAGTCTGATTCCTGCTCCTCAAAAGCTAAGTTTTCTGCTCTACTTTTTGCATTTGTGTTTTGGTTTTGTTTTGCCTTGTTTTTCTGGATTTCTGCCTTTCCCTGCTGGGTGAGCTGAATTCCTTTTTGCTCTGTCTTCAGATAATACCTGAGTACTGATATAGTCTTTTTGAAGCCTAGCGTCTTCAGGGCTTTTTTCCCTATCAGTCTGTTGGCTCTTGTTTTTGAGAGGGTTTTGGCGGATTGCAGACAGCAGCTTTTCTATTCTGTCCTATTTAGTTAGCTTGGGCCCCATCATTTGCTCAGCCTATCTTTCTATCTGTGTGAGTGTTTTTTCATCTTGCTTCACCGTCATTATATGTTGGGGGCCGCCTATTGCTCTGGGGTCTGCTCTGGGGCAGTTTAGATTTCCCTTTCTGTCTTTAGGCTATGTAGTTCTCCGGCTGTGATCGAGGGGTCTAGGGCACCGTAGGAACCCCCCACGGCTACTGCTAGTTGTTGGTGTTAGGTTCAGGGGTCTGCAATCCGATAGCTGCCAACTTCTCTGGTTTTCTGGACTAGTATTTCTGTTTTTGCCTCCTTCGGTGACTCATTCATAACATCTGCGGACCTTGCTACAAGACCAGTGTCTATTGATGTCTTCGCAAGCTCTTCTTGGATAACAGGACCAGGGTTCCTTCATCACCAGTGCGAAGAGACTGCCGTTGTAGGCAGCTTCAACCTTCAGGATCCAGATGTTGACCCAGAGATCTGTCCTGATGTAAGCATCTTCATTACCAAATTCAAGGAGAAGTTTGACTTGGACTGTCGGCGTTTTGATCGCTTCTCAAGATGGACGAGGTTGGTTCGTGCCATTGCAAGGTTAGTACACATTGTACAATGCTTTCGCAATAAGGACAGTAACACTGATTGTCAAGGTTGGCATATCTGCCATAAGCCCCTCTCTGCAGAAGACATTGCTCTGAGTGAACTCTTTGTGATACGCAATGTGCAGCAGAATGTTTTTCACAAGGAACTGGAATGTATACGTAAAAAACAAGACGTTCCTAAAAACAGCCCCATTGTCAACTTAAACCCAGTAATAGAAGAGAGGTGTTTATTGAGAGTTGGTGGTCGTTTAAACAAGGCTAAATTGGATGAGGCAGAAAAGAATCCTCTAATTATTCCTAGTCATCACCATATCACCACTTTACTAATACGACATTACCATGAAAATAATCAAACATCAAGGCAGACACTTCACTGAAGGAGCCTTAAGAGCTGCAGGCCTCTGGATTGTGGGAGCAAAGAGACCGATTTCCCATTTAATTCATCATTGTGTTCAGTGTCATAAGACAAGAGGAAAACTGCAACAACAACAGATGTCTGATTTGCCTGCCGATAGGACAAGCACAGAGCCTCCGAATTTACCTATGTTGGCTTGGACGTTTTTGGCCCATGGGCAGTCGCTGCACGTCGTACCAGAGGCGGACATGCAGAAAGTAAACATTGGGCGGTGTTGTTCACGTGCATGAGTGTACGAGCAATACACATAGAAGTGATAGAGTCTATGGATTCCTCCAGTTTCATCAATGCCCTAAGACGATTCTTCTCCATCAGAGGACCAGCAAAACAATTAAAATCTGATTGTGGAACAAACTTTGTAGGGGCCTGTTGAGAACTACAACTGAATTCAACACCAGTCCAGAACTTCTTGATAGCCAATGGCTGTACCTGGGTCTTCAATCCTCCTGATGCTTCCCATATGGGCGGATCATGGGAAAGAATGATAGGCATTACTCGTCGGATACTGGAATCTATGCTGATGGACTCAAATCTTTCAAGACTCACTCACGAGACCTTGACCACTTTCTTAGCAGAAGTCTCTGCTATAGTAAACTCAAGACCTCTTGTACCCATATCTATGGATCCAGAATCTCCTACTATTCTCACTCCGGCAACTCTCCTCACCCAGAAACTTGGAACTGTTCCTAACCCGCCTGAAGATTCTGTGTCCGAAGACAAATATCAGAAACGGTGGAAGCATGTGCAACATCTGGCTAATTCTTTCTGGAAAAGATGGAAGAAGGAGTACCTGACACTCCTCCAAAAACGAAGAAAATGGCAACAAGTAAAGCCAAATTTACAAGTAGGAGATATTGTCCTCATGAAAGACAAGAAGGAGGAAAGAAACGCATGGCCTATGGGACTTATATCTAAAACCTTTCCAAGTGACGATGGCAAGGTATGCAAGGTAGAAGTGACAGTTACTAAGCAAGGTGACCCCAAATCCTTCATTAGGCCTATATCAGACATTATCTTACTCATACCGGTTGAGGATTGATTATCCATCCAATCAGTAGGAACTCTTTCAAGGAACTTAGACCTTTGGATTACAAATGGGTTGGAGACAGTTTGGCCTAGTGCGGCTACTCCAATCCGAAGATGGGTTATCCTTTGGATTACTTCAGGAACTCGTTATAAACATTAATCTATCTTGTTAAACAACATTTTATTGTCGCATTGCATGCATTGCTTTTTTATCTTACAGGTTGAGGTATCTCTCCATGTACTTCAGGTAAACACTCCCAATTCGAGACTGTTGATATGTGAAATCCAAGGATTTCAGACGGGGAGTGTGCTGTTTTAGTTTATTCTGATAGATTTTCAGCCATACATGTACATTTATGTATTGGTATATACTTAGTTTATCATCTATTGTATTTGTTATACTTTTCTGCCATCTACTGGCCATTGCGGTATTACACTGTAATATTTTGTTATGGTACTTTCCTATAATACCTCTCTGCCTATAGCTCCTCCTATCTTTTTCGTGCTGTTTCCTGTTTTGTACTCTGGCCCATCTTGTAACACACAGAGCTGGAGAAAGGATTCTCTTGTTACCTCCAACCTGGAGCTCCTATCATCTCTAATCTGGTGCTTCTATAACAGCTCTAACCTACAGTCCTCACTCCTACCTCATCTCCATTTCTTCATCTTCCTTGACATCTCATCTCATCAAGGTACTGTAATAAAGCTTGTTGAATTCATCACAGCATCATCCTTCCAGACCACCACGCGCCGCTGATAGGAATTGGGAGCACAGGCTGGCGAGTAACGCTATTCGCCATTGTTTATAGAGATTCATGATCACATCCCTCAGATACATCTCATCCACGTATATCGGTGGCAGAATACTCTCTCTCTCTATACATATATTTACTATATATTAAATATGTCTAGCTAATATACACTATATGTATGTATAATATATATAATTATATTTAATATAATATATATATATAATTATATTATATATATAATTATATTTTAGATATACATACCGTATTTTCCACATTGTAAGATGCACTTTTTTCCCCCAAACTTGGGGAGAAAATGGGGGTGCATCTTACAAAGAGGATATACTTTACAGAGTATAGGCCGCAGGGGTGCCCAGGTGTCTCCGGGTGTCCGTCGGCGCTGTGGGTGTCTCCGGGTGCCCAACGGTGTATCCAGTTCCCATCCCGGGGCTCTGCCGACATTTTGTGACAGACCAGAGCCCCGGGGCTCCCTCTCGGTTCCCTATTGGCTCCGGCAATATGGCGGCCGCTGCCGGGGGGCGGCGCATGCGTTGATGGTGATCTCAGGACTGACATCTCGAGAGATGAAATCTCAGCGCTGAAATCTCATCTCTCGAGATCTCAGTCCCGAGATCACCATCAGCGCATGCTCCACCCCCGGCGGCGGCCGCCATATTGCCGAAGCCAATAGAGAGGGAACCGAGAGGGAGCCCCGGGGCTCTGGCCTGTCGCAAAATGTCGGCAGAGCCCCGGGATGGGAACCGGAGACACCGCTGGGCACGTGGAGACACGGCTGGGCACCCGGAGACACCCACAGCGCCGACGGACACCCGGACACCCCTGCGGCCTACACCTGGTAAATGTCGGCAGAGCCCCGGGCTGCTGCACAGACCTCCCTGGCAGCAGTACAGCCCCCTGGTAGCAGCACAAGCCCCCCTGGTAGCAGCACAGACCCCTGGTAGCAGCACGAGCCCCCCTGGTAGCAGCACGAGCCCCTCTGGCAGCAGCACGAGCCCCCCTGGTAGCAGCACGAGCCCCCCTGGCAGCAGCACAGACCCCTGGAAGCAGCACGAGCCCCCCTATCTGCAGCACGAGCTCCCCTGGCAGCAGCATGAGCCCCCCTGGCAGCGCGCTGCACATTGGAGCACCCTCATCCCTTCCAGCGGCCTGCAGTATCACCCCACTCCTGCCTCCTCCAGCAGCGACCCTGGGACCCCGCTTCACTGCAGCCACCACCCCAGGTAAGCAATAAGGCGCCTGGATTATATGAGGCACCACCATTTCATTAAAAAAACGTTTTTTCCTATTTTTCTCCTCAAAATTTGCGGTGCGTCTTATAATCCGGAGCGTCTTATAAAGTGAAAAATATGATATCTAATATATAAAGCTCAAGGGTGTGTATGTATGTATGTGTGTATGTCCGGCATAGGCATCCGCACCGTCGCAACTACAGCCACAAAATTTGGCACAGTCACACGTCTGGACCCCGAGAGCGTCCTAAGCTATGTTGTGAGGTGAAATCTTAACCTGCGCATTAAAATTCACTAAACAATTTTGCCCCTATCTACATAATGGGGAAAAAGTGTGTGCGCATCAAGGCCAGCCCCTCATTATGTCATAATGGTTGCCATGGCGACGCTTATTCATCATAGGTTGCAAGCCCCGCCGCACAATTTGATGTCATAATGGTTGACTATGGGATAGAGGATGTGTGATGGGTATATGGGCACTGCACTATGCGATGGAGGATGTGTGATGGGTATCTGGGCACTGACTATGGGATGGAGGATATGTATGACGGGTATGTAGGCACTCGATTATGGGATGGCGAATATGTATGATGGGTATATGGGCATGGGACTATAGGATGGAGAATATGCATGCAAGGGAAAATCCGAGTCAACAGGTGAATGAAGTAAAAAAATCTTACAATCTTTATTCAAATATGTAGAAAAACATCATATCAGAAAGAGAGTTCCCAGTATGGGATTTGAGGAGACCAGATCGTGGAGTCGCCCTTGCCCTTAGATACCCATTTTTTATGCATCTATTGGAATATCCACGGCTGGAAAACCGTGATTTTAAATCAGCCGATTGGGCTTCAAATTTCTCATCCGATGAACAGATCCGCCTCATCCGTAGGAACTGTCCGACCGGGACAGCCCTAATGGTGGATGGATAGTGAGCAGAGGACGCATGTACCAAAGAATTAACGGATGTTGGTTTACGATAGACGTCAGTCTGAATGTGGCCCGTAGGGTCCACACTCAGAGTGACATATAAAAAATTAATTTCCTTAAATTCAAAAGTATAAGTCAAATGAATATTAAATGAGTTTTGATTAAGCGTCCTCATGAAATCCTCGAGCTGCTGCACAGTCCCGTCCCACAAAAATAGGATGTCATCAATATATCTATGCCAGCACAGAACATGGGAAGCGGCCGGCACGCCTGCGTCGCCAAACAAGGATCTCTCCCACGAACCGAGGAAGAGATTAGCGTACGCGGGCGCACAGGCCGCACCCATGGCTGTGCCGCGTTTCTGCAAAAAGAACTGATCCTTGAATGTAAAGAAATTGTGGGTAAGGATATAGTGCAGCAGCTTGAGGATCAACTCACGTAAAGGGCCATCCAGGTCGGAGGAACCCAGGAAGAGGCGGACCGCATCGATCCCATGCAAATGTTCAATGCAGGTATAAAGGCTCTCCACGTCAGCGGTCACCAACAAAGTCCCATATTCCACAAAGATGCCATCGACGCTAGCCAGGGCGTCCGTAGTGTCACGTATGTACGATGGCAGAGTTTCCACTAGAGGTTTTAAGTAGAAATCAATAAAACGGCATACAGGATCACATAATCCATCGATGCCTGACACAATAGGACGCCCCGGAGGGTCGAGGGCATCCTTGTGGATTTTGGGTAGCAAATAAAATGTAGGGACTCTTGGATATTTGGCAACCAAACCATCAAAGACCTGCTTGGTGATTACATTATTGTCAAGTGCCTCCATGAGAATACATTGTAGGTCGAGAGAGAAGGTCGCAAGAGGATTATAGGATAAGCGTAAATAAGTACCCGTATCTCTCAATTGGCGAAATGCCTCACGTTCGTATTTCTCATGAGGTCAAATAACAATATTCCCCCCCCTTTGTCTGCCGGTTTGAAGACAACGTCAGGCAAGGATTGGAGTTCAGATATAGCAATGCGTTGAGCATGTGTAAGGTTGTCATATTGACGCCTAGTTGTTAACTACTTAAATTCCTCCTGTACCAGCCTTGTGAAAACCTCAATTGCCGGACTTAACGACAAGGGGGGGAATTTTGTTGACCTAGGTAGAATAGATGGTGGAAACCTACTTGAGGTAATGATTGTTTGCTCATTTAAGAGCTCCTCCAAATTGCGTAAAGCCTCTCTCTCGACCTCACACATCGATTCACTGGAGTCTCTCTTCATATGTAGTTTACGCAGCAAAAGCTTGCGAGAAAACAAATGCAGGTCTTTCATGGCTGTAAAGAAATGAAAAGAATTAGTGGGACAAAAAGAGAGGCCTTTGGATAGAACCTCCAATTGAGTGTCGGACAATACATGTGATGACAAATTGAGTACCTGTAGCCACCCCTGGGATTGGGAAGCCTTTCCACTGTTAGATTTATTTTTCAACGTCTGTCTCGTCAGAATCCATTTATTTGTAGAGATGATCCCAGAGGGACCCGCTTTACTGTGATTTTTGGGAATCTGCTCATCCTCCCCCGAATAGTTAGACCTCATAGAAGTAGATCTGGACCTGGAGCGTGAATAGCTCCTAAATTATGATCTTGAACGGTCCTGCGGGTTCCGCCATCTATAGACACGTAGCAATTTTTTATCTTCTACGTCTCTTTGGAATTTTTTAGACTTGGTAGTCTGAATTTCCTGGGCCCATTTCTGGGAGAGCTCATCCAATTCCTCATTTAATTTTTTTAAGGAATCACTGGTCATTTCTTTACGGAGAGTCACCTGTAAGGTTTCAATCTCTGATTCCAGAGATACTAGGGACTCATGGTTCATCTGTTTAAGTAATTCCATAAAGCCCCTAGAACATGTGTTAGTCAGAGTTTCCCATTTATTTTTAAAAACATCGTCATTTACAGGAAAAGATGGAAAAACCTGAATCCGTAGGCCACGCGGTATGAGATCTTTCTGTAAATATTTTTCGAGAAATGCATGGTTCCACCAAATACGGGTCCGTTTGCGGAGCAGATCTCTAAACTGTTGAATGATATCCTGAATTTCCCTACTCGCTCCCTCTGGGCCCCCCCGTATCGTCCTGTATTGTGTCATTAATGAGTGCACGCCACGTCTGCTCACGTGCACGGAAATCCATACTAGGATTGAGGCACACTGTGAAAAACACAGAAATAATTATTAGACACAAATGCCTCAGTGACATCCTACGTGTCACAGAAAGGGAGATAAACTGTGCTCCCCCTAGAAGAAGAGACACCCACTCCAACAGATATGCATGCAAGAGAAAATCCGAGTCAACAGGTGAATGAAGTAAAAAATCTTACAATCTTTATTCAAATATGTAGAAAAACGTCATATCAGAAATATGGTAAATAAAATGACAGCACCACAAGGTAGACACAGCTCAACCCAGGGTAATACCCACACCCAAAATGCCTTGAATAACAAAGAGTACATGCGGTGTATACATGAGTATATAAATAGCAAGTGCAGTTATAAACCGACATGTCACATAAGAGCAATGCCCAAAAAGACACCATAAGGTATGGATGGATAGCGATCGCGTGAAAACAGCATGTATAAACGCGATGTCTTACCGAGGTGTAGGCAGGAGCGGGATGACCCCAGGGCCAGGTGAGGGAAAGCCCGACGCGCGTTTCGCGTGAAGAGACAACGCTTTCTCAAGGGAAGTCTGTATGTGGTGGGGCGCAGGACCTTCTTATGTCCCATGGGAATCAGTGAGCCAATCAGGGTGGTTCTAATCGGCGCATGCGCGCTGGAGACCAGAGGCGTCAGCTGATACAGGGAAAGGCGTCACACATTACCCCGGGAGCACAGGGAGGAAGCGATCCTCCCGGAGCCCGGGGAAGGCGCAAAGACACCGCCCCCGATCGCCAACACCAAGGAGAGCTGGGCGCACGCGCACAACCACTAGATCACCACCGAGATATAGTGTAAAAGTAGAAAAGAAGAAACCTCAACGTCAGAATAATGGAATATAGATTCATAATGTAACAAAATTATACATCTCTAAAATCGCAAATAAGCAACAGTATACACAAATGTGTAAACTATCCCATATCAAGAGTACTATTTCAGACATGTATACAAGCACAATACATATAGTCATATAGACATAAAATGGAGGAACTTGATAATACAGGAGATGACCAGAGGTGATGAAGATATATTTTCACGTTCAGATGGATTAGAAGGTCCCACGACAAACTAAGAAAAACTGAATTAAAAGAGGGTAAATTAAAAACACAATAAAAACACGAGAAACCCCACATCCTGAGAGGAAGGGAAGCCAAGGAAAAATGAGAGGGAAAACGGAAAAAGGGGGGGGGATATTATAATAAGATGACAATAGCATCTAACAACTAGATATTGAGTCCTGCAAAAATCCTACAAAAAAGAGGAAAAGGACAGGGATTCATTAAGGCCCCTCGGGGCCAAAGTGTCCAACGTTACAATCCATTTGGCCTCAACTTGAGCCAATCTGCGTTTATAATTTCCGCCTCTTACGCCAAGATGGACCTTATCAATACCTCTGATTTTAAGCGAAGAAGACTCACTATTATGGTATTGTCGGAAGTGGCGAGGCAATGTTTTAAGAAGTGACAGATCAGTCACTGTCTTCGACGCAGAAATGTCCCGCACATGCTCACGTACCCGTGTTCTTAATTCCCTAGACGTTAGGCTAATATATATATCTTAGAACAGCCACATGTGGCATAATATATGACGTTTGTACTACTACATGATATCCGATAACGGATATCATATTGTTTCTCCGTCAGAAGAGGTAAAAGTAGAGCAGCGCAGGACATTTGTGCATACCAGACAGTGACCGCATGGTATGGAACCGGTGACAGGGCCCCTCGTGCCAAATGGATTAGCCAGAACAGGTACGTAGTGGCTATTAACAAGAAGGTCATTAAGATTTTTTGACCTCCATGAAGTCATCAGGGGATGCTTACCCAAACACGATCTCAGGGAGGGCTCGGTACCCAGAACAGGCCAATGTTTAGTAAGGACACGTCTCATATTATCCCACTGATCAAAGTCGAGATGAACCTAATAGGTCCATCATTACTAGACCGAGAGTTCCCAATCGGCTGATTTAAAATCACGGTTTTCCAGCCATGGATATTCCAATAGATGCATAAAAAATGGGTATCTAAGGGCAAGGGCGACTCCACAATCTGGTCTCCTCAAATCCCATACTGGGAACTCTCGGTCTAGTAATGATGGACCTATTAGGTTCCGCTATTCCCCAGCTTCTCCCCTCTGTCAATCCCTTCACTGGCTCCCCATTGCCCAGAGACTCCAGTACAAAACCCTAACCATGACATACAAAGCCATCCACAACCTGTCTCCTCCATACATCTGTGACGTCGTCTCCCGGTACTTTCCCGCACGCAACCTCCGATCCTCACAAGATCTCCTTCTCCACTCCCCTCTTATCTCCTCTTCCCACAATCGCATACAAGATTTCTCTCGTGCATCACCCCTACTCTGGAACTCTCTACCACAACATGTCAGACTCTCACCTACCATTGAAACCTTCAAAAAGAGCCTGAAGACCCACCTCTTCCGACAAGCCTACAACCTGCAGTAACCACCGATCGACCAAACCGCTGCACGACCAGCTCTACCCTCGCCTACTGTATTCTCACCCATCCCTTGTAGATTGTAAGCCTTAGCGGGCAGGGTCCTCTCTCCTCCTGTACCAGTTATGACTTGTATTGTTTAAGATTATTGTACTTGCTTTTATGTATACCCCTCCTTACATGTAAAGCGCCATGGAATAAATGGCGCTATAACAATAAATAATAATAATAATAATAATAATAATAATAATCTCGACTTTCAACCATCAGTGGGATAATATAAGACGTGTCCTTACTAAACATTGGCCTGTTCTGGGTACTGAGCCCTCCCTGAGATCGTGTTTGGGTAAGCATCCCCTGATGACTTCAAGGAGGTCAAAAAATCTTAATGACCTTCTTAATAGCCACTACATACCTGTTCTGGCTAATCCATTTGGCACTAGGGGCCCTGTCACCGGTTCCATACCCTGCGGTCACTGTCTGGCATGCACAAATGTCCTGCGCTGCTCTACTTTTACCTCTTCTGATGGAGAAACAATATGATATCCGTTATCGGATATCATGTAGTAGTACAAACGTCATATATTATGCCACATGTGGCTGTTCTAAGATATATATATTAGCCTAACGTCTAGGGAATTAAGAACACGGGTACATGAGTATGTGCGGGACATTTGTGCGTCGAAGACAGTGACTGATCTATCACTTCTTAAAACATTACCTCGCCACTTCCGACAATACCATAATAGTGAGTCTTCTTCGCTTAAAATCAGAGGTATTGATAAGGTCCATCTTGGTGTAAGAGGCGGAAATTATAAACGCAGATTGGCTCAAGGTGAGGCCAAATGGATCGTAACGTTGGACACTTTGGCCCCGAGGGGCCTTAATGAATCCCTGTCCTTTTCCTCTTTTTTGTAGGATTTTTGTAGGACTCAATACCTAGTTGTTAGATGCTATTGTCATCTTATTATAATATCCCCCCCTTTTTTCCATTTTCCCTCTCATTTTTCCTTGGCTTCCCTTCCTCTCAGGATGTGGGGTTTCTCGTGTTTTTATTATGTGTTTTTAATTTACCCTCTTTTAATTCAATTTTTCTTAGTTTGTCGTGGGACCTTCTAATCCATCTGAACGTGAAAATATATCTTCATCACCTCTGGTCATCTCCTGTATTATCAAGTTCCTCCATTTTATGTCTATATGACTATATGTATTGTGCTTGTATACATGTCTGAAATCGTACTCTTGATATGGGATAGTTTACACATTTGTGTATACTGTTGCTTATTTGCGATTTTAGAGATGTATAATTTTGTTACATTATGAATCTATATTCCATTATTCTGACGTTGAGGTTTCTTCTTTTCTACTTTGACACTATATCTCGGTGGTGATCTAGTGGTTGTGCGCTTGCGCCCTGCTCTCCTTGGTGTTGGCGATCGGGGGGCGGTGTCTTTGCGCCTTCCCCCGGGTTCCGGGAGGATCACTTCCTCCCTGTGCGCCCGGGGTAATTTGTGACGCCTTCCCCTGTATCAGCTGACACCTCTGGTCTCCAGCGCGCACGCGCCGATTAAAACCACGCTGATTGGCTCACTGATTCCCATGTGACCGCGACACAGCCCAGAGCCTACAGTACATGTGCAGCAGAGGCCGACACTGCCCAGAGTCTACAGTACATGTGCAGCAGAGGCCGACACTGCCCAGAGTCTACAGTACATGTGCAGCAGAGGCCGACACATCCCAGAGTCTACAGTACATGTGCAGCAGAGGCCGACACATCCCAGAGTCTACAGTACATGTGCAGCAGAGGCCGACACTGCCCAGAGTCTACAGTACATGTGCAGCAGAGGCCGAGACTGCCCAGAGTCTACAGTACATGTGCAGCAGAGGACGACACTGCCCCGAGTCTACAGTACATGTACAGCAGAGACCGACACAGCGCAGAGCCTACAGCACGTGTTTAGCAGAGCCCAATGCTGCACATAAATCACGTACAGCGGGCCCTGCATCAAGTTCCATCTGGACCTGCATGATGTCACCATACAAGACTCACCCAGCCGCCACCACCGCCTCCTCAGTTCTTCTATTTTGGAGTCTCCATCTCTCCAGTGAACTGCAGGATGTTCTCGATCCTTTCCACATATTGTGCCCTTTGCTCCAAGAGTTTCTTTTGCTCCTCAATCTCTGAAACGTTTCTCTTCCTGAAAGTTTATTAAAAAAATAAGCTATGGATCAGGGAACGGGCGGTAACTTACCAACACTAAAAGCCCATCATTCAGCATCACCTGCATCCCTCTGCTTCCCCAGCTCCCCTCTTAGTTTTTATCCTATGTGAGGCCAAGGACACCCACCTGTTCCTTTAGCAGCTTCTGCCACAGAACCTCCTTCTCCTGCTCTTGCTTGGCTCGCAGCTCCTTCTCCTCCTCATCCTGCTTGCGAGCTCGAGCCACGTGATACTGAGCCTGACTCAGATCAGAGCATTGCCTACAATGTGGACAACGTGTTATAGTGAGGCAACGGTCCACATCCATGAGATGTGTTCTCCATCCCTGTAGCACATACCTGGCCTCAGTTGCTGCCAGCGCCAAATCAAACCTCATCTTGTCACCAACTTGAAATATCTGCAGAAGAAACATCAGGTCAGATTTCACAGACGCTACCTGGCCAATATGGACGTGGCCCTCAGATGCAGATCCCATGCTCCTCTCACCGGTAGGCGAGTTCCAGCTCTTTCACAGCATTCAGTACTTCCTTCAGGTTGCTTTTCTCATCTTTCAGCATGGATGTTGCCAACCCTTGCAGCACCAGAGCCACATTAAACACGAGGACGGTGTCATTAGGGGCCACGTGACGAGCCTGCAGGGTCAGAGAAGGGGAAAAAGTCAGGAATCAAGACAAATACTGTAGCTTTTTTTTTTCCACAGATTTTGTGACGCAACAGTGACCTTGCCTGCGATCTCACTACATGTGACACATAGCAGCGACCGCCCCCCCCGCGCTGGTTATCACTGATCGTGCTCGAATGTCCTGGGTCATTTTTTGATCGCTGGTGTCCTGCTGGCCAGCATGCATCACTGTGTTTGACGCCTACGAGCGACCTCGTTGGAGACGCAGAACTCGGGGACGCAGGCGGGAATCGTCAGAATCGCTGCTGTATGACAAGGTCCCAACGACCGCCGAGGTCGTTATACGGATCGCTGGATCGTTGCTGCATCGCTGAAGAGATCTGCCTGTTTGACAGCTTACTAGCAACCATGTAGCGATGCACCAGCGATCCTTACCAGATCGTATCGTTGTCGGGATCGCTGGAGCGTCCCTAAGTGAAACGGGACCCTAAGATCCTTTCATTTTGCCAACCTAAGAGGACACTTAAGGTTTTTACTCCTCACTTAAAAGGAAATATTTTTTTTTTGCTATGTTATGTAAGGAGTTTCACACTAGCGTTTGTAGGCGCAGCGGACGCTCGCTGTGAAGCTCCGCCCCCTGCTGCGCCTCCTCTAGTCAGCTCCGCCTATCGGCACATGCCGCTGCATGCAACCTGCGTACCCTATCTTTAGCATTGGGTACGCAGGCCGTGTGCAGGTATGCTTTTGCAGCCGCATGCGTCCTTTGGACGGTGCGGCGAGCGCACCAAAATGCAACACGTTGCGTTTGGTGCAGGTCGCCGCACGGTCAAAAGGACGCATGCGGCGGCAAAAGCATACCTGCGCACGGCCTGCGTACCCAATGCTAAAGATAGGGTACGCAGGCCGCAAGCAGCGGCATGCGCCCATAGGCGGAGCAGACCGGAGGAGGTACGGCAGGGGGCGGAGCTTCACGGCGGGGTAGTGTGAAACTAGCCTAAGAGAAATATGATGTAGGGGCAGAGAATGCTGATTCCATCACGACTACTTATACCCAATAAACTAAGTGACACATCGCTGGAATGAGTATTCTGTGCTGCGGAGCTCGGAATGCTGAGTTCTGTATAACTCCGCCCACACCACTAATTGGCAGCTTTCTGCCTATGCACACTGTACACAGGAAGCTGCCAATCCATGTTGGGGGTGCGACTTGACCAGAAGACATGAGACGCCTAGTCCATTAGTGATGATCTGCTCCTAATAAAACTCGGCCTAGTAAGTGACACATCGCTGGAGTCATGGTTTCTCTATCTCTTCATTGGTGGACACAGGAAACCTTGAGTGTATACTGCTGCCAATAGGAGGTTGACACTATGCAAAGTTGGAATCAGGATTTTTGCCCCTACATCATGCTGCTCTGATCACATGGCAAAAATTTGACCGATTTCCCTTTTAAGAGTTAAAATGTCATTTCAAGAGTGGAAACGCCCAGATGCAAAAGTTCTCTTGGACCTCATGAACCCCTTTCAGATGAGGTTACTAGTCCGATTGCCATGCCCATGTTGATCCACCATCTTTTTTTGCCATCCAAAGGAATCTATGATCTTTTAATACTTTGCATTTCGTTATTTTATGGATGATTGTTTTCTCATTTCAGGAAGCATTTGTGACGGAGTACTTGAACAATGGGAATGCTGCCGATGCCATAAACAGTGTGAAAGAAATGAGAGCTCCCAAACACTTCATCCCAGAAATGATAAGTAGGATCATCCTTCAATCACTAGACCGGTCCGATGAAGACAAGGCGCGCGCCAGCTCTCTGATCGGGGTCCTGTGGCAAGAAGGTGTGGCCACCAGTGACAACTTCATGCAGGTAAAGCGGGGTGTCCTGTTCAGGTCTGCCGAGACTTTTTTTGCTCCTGTCACTGACCACATCGTCTTGTACAGGCTTTTCTAAATGTGCTGGACCAGTGCCCAAAACTGGAGGTGGACATTCCCCTGGTGAAATCTCACCTGGCACAACTTGCAGCTCGTGCCATAATTGCTGACCTGGTGAGCATTTCTGAACTGGCTCAGCCCTTGGAGAATGGCACCCATTTTCCTTTGTTCCTACTCTGCCTTCAACTGGCCAAGCTCAAAGATCGGGAATGGCTGATGGAGCTGTTCCAGCAGAGCAAAGTGAATATGCAGAAGATGTTACCAGGTGAGTGTATTGTGGCCGTGAAATTGAGGTACGGACCTACCACGGTTCCTTTATGATTGCAAAATCTGCACGTGGCATGCCCTGAAAACTGCACGGTCTAAACAGAACCTTACCGGATATGCAATCACTGTCTAAAACATGGGGGTCCTTCACTGATCTTGAGAATGAAGGGGCTGCAACTTTTAGCTTACGTTCACTTTCCTCTCTACACTGCCTGGGTCACCTGGCTGTGCCAGGAGCTGCATCGCACGACTGAGCCTTGTTCCTCCTTACTCCTAGAAATCGACCAGAACAAGGACCGCATGCTGGAGATCCTTGAAGGAAAGGGCTTGAGCTTCCTATTTCCTTTGATGAAACTGGAGAAAGAGTTGTTGAAACAAATCAAGATGGATCCATCTCCACAAACCATTGACAAGTGGATTAAGGATAACATTTCTCCTAAACTTCATGTAGATAAAGGATTTGTTAATATTTTGATGAC
This sequence comes from Dendrobates tinctorius, assembly GCF_039654945.1. Lineage (NCBI taxonomy): Eukaryota > Metazoa > Chordata > Amphibia > Anura > Dendrobatidae > Dendrobates > Dendrobates tinctorius. The sequence goes on along the minus strand of NW_027362185.1, from coordinate 157,830 downwards.
CAGGTGAGTCTCCTGAAGACGCGTGTTCACACTTGGCGGTGGCCGTACATGCGCTGATGTAAGATGATCACTTTTGACTTATTTTCCCACTTTCCTCCCCTTCAGCTTTTTACAGTATATTTCTAATGATGTTTGCCAAATGGATGACGATGATCAGACGGCAGCGCCATCAAAGGAGCTGCTGGAGCAGGAGAAGCAGCTGCTGCTGTCATTTAAGCCAGTGATGCAGAAGTTCCTCCATGTCCACGTGGAATTGCAAGTCAGTGCCCTCTACGCCCTTCAGGTGCACTGCTGCGGTAAAAACTTCCCCAAAGGTACGGTCACCACTCGCCTCGTCATACCTGCATGGTGGCTACTGTCGTGCATCTCCTGCCTCCTTAACAAGTATTGTCTTGTGTTTTCAGGCATGTTACTGTGCTTCTTTGTCCATTTCTATATGGAGATTCTAGAAGAGGAAGCCTTTTTGGCATGGAAGGAAGACATCACACAGGAATTTCCTGGGAAAGGAAAAGCTTTATTCCAGGTAAGAAGGTAGCAAAAGTTTTTTGGCCACTAAAAAGGTCTAAGTTTGGACAAACACTATACTTTCAAATCAATCACATGTGCATGTCGTGAAGGTCTCCTCACACGTATCTGCATAGACAACTGGTGCTTGCACACTAGCTTGTTTTTTCACTTGGACTTGCACATGGGTGAACAATAATCCATGTAAGGTCCATTGCGCACATGGATTGAAAATACACTCATGAGTCCTTAGTCTAAGGACTCTGGTCGTATGTAGAGACCTATTAGTGATGGTCCATGTGGGGGATGTGTAAATTAGCCCTCCTCTGTAATTATGGAGGAGAACCTTGGAGTATGTACTTGTTCAGTGTTTGCAGTAGAATAATCTGTAAATTGATGTTTTGGCAGGAAAAATGCCGTATAAAATTTTTGATGCTTTTCCCCATTCATTAGCATGGGTGACGTCTGTGTCCAAAAAAACGCAGAACAAAGTGACATGCAAGGAAAAAATAAGAAATGTGCATGAGAGGTCAAGAATCTCATTTACTTTGCTGGTACTAAGACTCTTCATGGTTTTTTGACCTCAGAAGAAAAAATTCAATAAAACCACAATGTGTGCTCAGACCCTTACTGATATTAACATTAAAGACAAGGCTCTTAATTTTACTCCCCAGGCTGCCATGGCAGTCTACAGGCACTCTGCATCTTTTGTGAGGCATGAAAGGATAAACTGTTAAATCCAGCTGTGTAAGGCTACTGTCACACTAGCATTTCCTGGAGCTGCGGAGGGATACGCACGGCCGCCGTGAAGCTCAGCCCACGGCCGCACCTCCTCCGGTCAGCTTCGCCTATGGGCGCATGACGCTGCATGCGATCTGCGCACCCTAGCTTTAGCATTGGGTATGCAGGCCGTGCTCAGGTATCCGTTTGCCGGCGCATGCGTCCTTTTGATGGTGCGCCAAGTGCACCAAAATGCAACATGGTGCGTTTGGCGCAGGTCGGCGCACCGTCAAAAGGACGCATGCGCCGGCAAACGCATACCTGCGCATGGCCTGTATACCCAATGCTAAAGATAGGGTACGCAGGTCACATGCAGCGTCATGCGCCCATAGGCTGAGCTGACCGGAGGAGGTGCGGCCGTGGGCGGAGCTTCATGGCGGCCGTGCGCATCCCTCCGCAACTCCAGGAAACGTTAGTGTGACAGTAGCCTTACACAGCTGGGATTGTTGAGTATTTCCTCTGTAACTGGGGTAAATGTCATTGTTACAGGGGAAATCCTCAACAATCAGACTTGCAACTAAATCTATACAACTGATTTTAAATCTACTAAGACCTATCAGCTACATGGTGTGAAAATGATCATGGGGGGCTGCAACATTAATTAGGTTGGCGCCTCCTAGTGTGTATATACCATGATTGTTCACTTGCAGCTGCAAGTTCATCTAGTAACTTCTGCAAAATTGCATGCAGCTGGATATTACAATTTTTTTTCTACATAGTTTTTATAGATCTATCTGCTTACAACTTTTTCCAGTAGTCGTCGACTGTAACAAATAGTGCGATGGCTTTCCCCATAGCTAGCTGGGATCTGGAATGGCAATTTTGTGAAAATGTATGATTTTCTTTTTTTTTTTTTTGGGGTGGACCCTGTTTATTATGTACATACAGATTTATTAAGTGAGTAATCTTGCAAAAAGGTCGAGGAACGCAAGAGATCAACTGTGAAACCTATCTCCAACATGGTTCAAGGGCAAAGGTAAATCTGTGAGCAAAACCAAAATAAGTAGGGGCTGATATTTTGGCAAATATTTAAAATCAATAGCACCTTGAAGCTTCTGGCATCTCATCAAACATCAGCCGTAAATTGCATTCCCTAAGGAGTGTTACTTCATCACGCTATATATACAGACGCTGAATGCGGAGTAAAAAATAGGATGTCATGTGTCAGCAGAAATATCCAGGGAATACCACTGTTACAAGGCAGTGACTGGCACCTTGTAATATACGTAAACGTCCAGCAGATGGCAGGAGATCTCAATATGCTCCTGTATAAAATAGTTCTAGGTTTGTTCAACAGTCAAACAGGACTGGGATCATAATCATTAAAAGAATTTCACACCCTTGCTGTCCTTTAGTGTTATGATCTCCGCTTTGTGTTCCAGCTGTAGGGCTTCCAATGATCTGAGGAGCATGGCTTCATCCAACCTGTGGAAATCTTCTTCTGTTTCATCTCCACTAATTAACTCATAAAGTGTGAACACAGAATTGGTCATTCCGTTCTTCAAAACCCATTGGTAGATTACTTTTCCCCATTCATCTGATCTGGTTTTGCTTCTATCCAACCATTCTAAGTTACCTTTTTCCTGAGTTCCCCTAAAGGTGCTGTCACACTTAGCGATGTACCAGCGATCCCGACCAGCAATATGATGCGGTCAGGATCGCTGGTACATCGCTAAGTGGTCGCTAGTGAGCTGCCACACAGGCAGATCTCACCAGCGACATCGCTGGGGACGGGGGTCGCTACTTACCTGTCAGACGCGGCGATCCTGCGTCCTCCCGCCCGGCTCCACGCTCGTCTCTCCACAGGAAGCCCAGCCGGAAGCTGACGGCGAGAAACAGTCCTGGACGTTCTCGCGCGATCAGCGATAACCAGCGGGGGGAGCGGTCGGAGGTAAGTATCACACAGCGATATCGCTATAACGTCACCAGTTATAGCGATATTGCTAGCGATATCGCTTAGTGTGACAGTACCTTAAGATAACCTGCACTGACTCCAAGCACAGCTTTCTTTGTGTTTTCTTGTTGTTGAACAAGGGGCTCTCCTGTATTTCCATTACATTCACAGTGTATAACTTATGTCGGCAGTAAGACAAAACTAGTGAACTCCAAGCCGACAGCTGCTACTGCAACGTGTAGAACGGAGGAAAGTTGTACTGCCAGGGCCACTCGAAATCCATTTCTGCAGCGCCACGAAAAGCTCTTCCGGGCCTTATGATTTTCTTTTACCTCTTGGCCACATGTGAGGCTCAAGTCCTACTTGATTGATATATATTTTTGTTTATTTTTTTTTGCAGGTGAACCAGTGGCTGATATGGCTGGAGACGGCGGAAGAAGAAGAATCGGAGGAAGAGGCCGACTAAAGAACCAGCCAAAACTTTAAAAGTTGTGCAGACATCATAGAATCGTAGAGTTGGAAGGGACCTCCTGGGCCATCTGGTCCAACCCCCTGCTCAAAGCAGGAGTCGCTAAATCATCCCAGACAGATGTCTGTCCAGCCTCTGTTGGAAGACTTCAATTGAAGGAGAACTCACCACATTCTGTTGCTACGATGTAAACTGCATTTTTTTTTACCTTACCACTGCGAAAGCACCATTCCGCTGTAACGCTTTATTTATTTTTTTTTAGTTGCAATATCTGATGGAGGAGAGGCATGCCGACTAAGGATCCTTCTGCCTACAAAAAAAACAGGTTTTTAAAGTGTAACGTCTTAATCAGTCAGCCATGCAATATTCTTAGAGTATGGCCGGGGTCACACTGGCGAGGAATATGGCTGAGTGAGAGGCGCTAAAAGCACGCATTAGACACGGACCAATGATTCTCTATGGGGCCCCTCGCACCAGCCGTATATTTCTCATCTGTATTCTAGGCTCCGTGCCAATCGCAGCATGCTGCGATTGTCAGCGTACTACGGCCGTAGTACGCCAATGAAAGTCTATGGGTGCGCAAAAAATATGGATTACACACGGAACACACGTGTGACCTGCGAGAAATACGCACCCGGTGTCTTTTAGCAAAGCCGGCAATTCAGTGCGCTATACAGTAAACTCACACTGACAGTTTTAATAAAGAAACGAATGAATAGATATAGACACATAGAATACATATATATATATATATATACATTCTATGTGTCGTATTACGCATGTAAAATACTGACCGTATTTTGCGTCGGTTAGTGTGACCCCGGCCTATCTGTAATGCTTAGATCCGTGTATAATAAGCAGCATGCAATAATTACCCCCCAAGTTCTCAACAGACGCTGGTCAGTGGCAAGGACGCTGCTGCCAAAATTGAGAGAGAAGGGAAAAAAAAAAACCAACAAAACCTGATTAATTAGCAACACTGAATACTGAAGATGCACTGTGCTCAGTGATACTTGACTCGTTGCAATATTTGGCTGTTACAGTAAATCTATAATTGTAAGTCGATGGTTGTTGCCGTATAGTATATATTGCCTGTATTTCTACCTCTAGTAAATGGGCTTTTTTCTTTTCCTTTGTGCTATATTTTAATATCTTCGAGCCTGGGCAAGTGCACAAATCTTTAAAAATTAAAAAAAAAAATAATAAAAAAAGAAAAAAATCTAAAAAAAAAGAAAAATATATATACACCTGGTTTACTTGCACAAAGTCTGCTCCATTTTGAAAGATCGATCTCTGCCCTGGAAAGTGACGCTTACAATGCTGAGGGGAGGGGAAAAAAAAAAAAAAAAAAAAGAATTGGTCCTCGAAGTATTGAAATTGAGTAAGATATCAAAACCTGTTCAATTTGCTAACAAAAATGACTGAACTGAATATCACATCTAGCTGTGACATTGTGAATGCAGCTCTGGAGGAGACATGAGCTAAGGCTACTTTGTACACTGCAGTTTTTCTCAGCTGAGCGGATAGTCGCTGAATATATTGCATTTTACAGAGTCTACATTGCATTTTTTGTGTTCTTTAGCTCCTATTCCTAGCCGCATCGGGCAGATCAGCGTGGATCGAGGACCCAGCCTTTCCTGCTAGCAAGAGATCTTGAGCCGACACCCTCCAATGAGGGTCCTTCAGCCTACCTCAATGAAGCGCTGCTCCTGAGTTGCAAGCTGCTTCCCCCTGCTTGGGTGTCTGCCTCCTGCGGGTGCGCTTCCGGGGACGTCATCTTTGCAGGTCGGGCATTTACGTGTCGCTGCCGGCATGCAGTCCACAGGGAAATGCAGGAAGAGGATCCGGCAAGGACTTCAGACGCATCGGTATCGTATAAATAGGGTCCTCGTGTATGTTGGCTACCCTACTGTAAGATGGGACTTCATACCAGAAAATCCTCCATGGAGGATTCTGCTAAAGCAGACATTGGCTTGGAACAAAGCCAGGGGCATGAGAGTAAGCTTGCAAAGCAATACCCACTTTAGGCCTTACCCTACACTTAGAAACACATGGCATATACTCTGTGCATTCTGGGGGGGCAGGGGGGAACACCTGTCTCAGCAACTCCAAAGAAGGATAACAGGAATTCAGGGAGACTTAAAAGATGTGCTATCTGTAGAGTTGAGCGAAACGGGTCGAAAAAATTCAAAAGTCGCCGACTTTTGGCAAAGTCGGGTTTCATGAAACGAAACCCGACCCTAGGATGAGGTCGGCCACGAGGTCAGCGACTTACGCGCCAAAGTCGCGTTTCAAAAGTTTGTTTTGCGCTCTTTTTCAGCCAATCAGGATCCACGGACACTGTGGGCAACGTGATGACATAGGCACGGGTCACCACCATCTTTCAGAAGGGCATGCAAGTGATTGGCTTGCTTTGGTGGGCGTCACAGGGGGTATAAAAGGGCGTGCACGCCGACCGCCATCTTACTTCTGCCGATCTTAGTATAGGGAGAGGTTGCTGCTGATTCTGTAGGGAGAGCGTTAGGCAGGGAAGAAGACAAAAAAACTGCTTCTGCTGCTAGCGATTTGGCCTGCACAACACACAAATCACTGTGTGTGCAGTGCAAGGGGAGGCTATATTGTGGTGTATCAGTGGTGTTGGTTGTTGGGCTGCCTTCTAAGGCTTCCTGACACGCTGGCATTGCTGTTTACCCACTGCTCCGCAAACTGCTTTTTTAAAAGCAATCCAATCTCCCTTATCCTCTCGTCACTTTGGTCACAGGCAGCTGTGCCATCGAGCGTGTCACATAGCGCTCAGATATCAGTGGGCCGCACACAATCCACAAGTGTCCACTGTCCAAAAGTGTACGCAGAGATTCAAAATCTCCATTATCCTCTCGTCACTTTGGTCACAGGCAGCTGTGCCATCGAGCGTGTCACATAGCGCTCAGATATCAGTGGGCCGCACACAATCCACAAGTGTCCACTGTCCACAAGTGTACGCAGAGATTCAAAATCTCCATTATCCTCTCGTCACTTTGGTCACAGGCAGCTGTGCCATCGAGCGTGTCACATAGCGCTCAGATATCAGTGGGCCGCACACAATCCACAAGTGTCCAGTGTCCAAAAGTGTACGCAGAGATTCAAAATCTCCATTATCCTCTCGTCACTTTGGTCACAGGCAGCTGTGCCATCGAGCGTGTCACATAGCGCTCAGATATCAGTGGGCCGCACACAATCCACAAGTGTCCACTGTCCACAAGTGTACGCAGAGATTCAAAATCTCCATTATCCTCTCGTCACTTTGGTCACAGGCAGCTGTGCCATCGAGCGTGTCACATAGCGCTCAGTTATCAGTGGGCCGCACACAATCCACAAGTGTCCACTGTCCACAAGTGTACGCAGAGATTCAAAATCTCCATTATCCTCTCGTCACTTTGGTCACAGGCAGCTGTGCCATCGAGCGTGTCACATAGCGCTCAGATATCAGTGGGCCGCACACAATCCACAAGTGTCCAGTGTCCAAAAGTGTACGCAGAGATTCAAAATCTCCATTATCCTCTCGTCACTTTGGTCACAGGCAGCTGTGCCATCGAGCGTGTCACATAGCGCTCAGATATCAGTGGGCCGCACACAATCCACAAGTGTCCAGTGTCCAAAAGTGTACGCAGAGATTCAAAATCTCCATTATCCTCTCGTCACTTTGGTCACAGGCAGCTTTGCCATCGAGCGTGTCACATAGCGCTCAGATATCAGTGGGCCGCACACAATCCACAAGTGTCCACTGTCCACAAGTGTACGCAGAGATTCAAAATCTCCATTATCCTCTCGTCACTTTGGTCAAAGGCAGCTGTGCCATCGAGCGTGTCACATAGCGCTCAGATATCAGTGGGCCGCACACAATCCACAAGTGTCCACTGTCCACAAGTGTACGCAGAGATTCAAAATCTCCATTATCCTCTCGTCACTTTGGTCACAGGCAGCTGTGCCATCGAGCGTGTCACATAGCGCTCAGATATCAGTGGGCTGCACACAATCCACAAGTGTCCACTGTCCACAAGTGTACGCAGAGATTAAAAATCTCCATTATCCTCTCGTCACTTTGGTCACAGGCAGCTGTGCCATCGAGCGTGTCACATAGCGCTCAGATATCAGTGGGCCGCACACAATCCACAAGTGTGCACTGTCCACAAGTGTACGCAGAGATTCAAAATCTCCATTATCCTCTCGTCACTTTGGTCACAGGCAGCTGTGCCATCGAGCGTGTCACATAGCGCTCAGATATCAGTGGGCCGCACACAATCCACAAGTGTCCACTGTCCACAAGTGTACCCAGAGATTCAAAATCTCCATTATCCTCTCGTCACTTTGGTCACAGGCAGCTGTGCCATCGAGCGTGTCACATAGCGCTCAGATATCAGTGGGCCGCACACAATCCACAAGTGTCCAGTGTCCAAAAGTGTACGCAGAGATTCAAAATCTCCATTATCCTCTCGTCACTTTGGTCACAGGCAGCTGTGCCATCGAGCGTGTCACATAGCGCTCAGATATCAGTGGGCCGCACACAATCCACAAGTGTCCACTGTCCACAAGTGTACGCAGAGATTCAAAATCTCCATTATCCTCTCGTCACTTTGGTCACAGGCAGCTGTGCCATCGAGCGTGTCACACAGCGCTCAGATATCAGTGGGCCGCACACAATCCACAAGTGTCCACTGTCCACAAGTGTACGCAGAGATTCAAAATCTCCATTATCCTCTCGTCACTTTGGTCACAGGCAGCTGTGCCATCGAGCGTGTCACATAGCGCTCAGATATCAGTGGGCTGCACACAATCCACAAGTGTCCACTGTCCACAAGTGTACGCAGAGATTCAAAATCTCCATTATCCTCTCGTCACTTTGGTCACAGGCAGCTGTGCCATCGAGCGTGTCACATAGCGCTCAGATATCAGTGGGCCGCACACAATCCACAAGTGTCCACTGTCCACAAGTGTGTGCAGAAATTCTAAAACTCCCCTGTCCTATAGACACCTTGTACCTTGTTTTACATTACTATATAGTTTGTTGGATTTTGTCTACATTTCTACCAAAAATGAGGAAGGCTGGTGGAAGAGGCCGTGGAATTGGGCGGGGGTTGGCAGCTGGTAATGATGGTGTTGGTGGTGGATCTGATGGTAGTGGCAAGAGCAAAATAGGACCAAATGCAGGAGGTGCTGACCCTGCGTCATCGTCTGTCTACATAAGGCCTCGAACGCTTAGTTTTCTAGGAGTTGGCAAACCGCTTTTAAAGGCAGAGCATCAGGAAAAAGTTTTGTCTTACATTGCTGACTCAGCCTCCAGCTCTATCGCCTCCTCTTCTTCAGTTGTAAAAAGAAAAAGCACTGAGTCGTCATTGGAGGCTCATGTTCATGAACCACTCCTTTCCTTGTGTCCTTCACCCCAACCAAGATTGAAGGATGACGCAGGCCATACTACTGATTACTCCATGGAGCTGTTTTCACATACCATGCCTGGATTATCAAGTCAAATGGTGAATTACCCAGGCCAAGATGAATCTGACATGGAGTGCACTGATGCACAGCCGCTGATGGATGATTCTGCTGGTACATTCACTCAGAGCACTACATTGTCCTCGCAGTGTACAGAGCCAGATTTTGACCCTGATGAGACTCAGGTGCCCCTTCCCGCACACTATACCACCATACACGGTGACACAGAGAAAGGTGCACATGACATAGAAGAGGAGGTGATGGATGACCCAGTTGTTGACCCAGATTGGCATCCATTGGGGGAAGAGGGTGCTGATTCCAATAGCTCAGATGAGGAGCATCCACAGCAGACATCGACATCGCAACAGCTGTTATCTGGCAGGCCCGGAGCACTCCAAAGACAGGTTCCAAACATCAAAAGAGTTGCTGGACAGCTTGTCCAGAGGGTCAAAAGATCACAGCGTGCTAGGCCGCAAAATGTCTGCCAAAGTAGGAAGAGTGCAGTGTGGCAGTTTTTTGAACAAAATCCTCATGATCAGGCCAAGGTTATCTGTAAGAAGTGCGCAAAGACCTTTAGCCGAGGGAAAAATCTGAAAAATTTGAATACCAGTTGCATGCTTAGACATTTAACCAGCATGCACTTGCAAGCGTGGACACAACACCAAACCTCAAGTGCCACATGTGCAACTGATCACAACGAAGGTAGTCAGCAACGCTACATTGTTTCCCCCACTGTAAGCACACCGGTTAGCACAGCAGCAAATGTTGAGGTGTCGTTGCAAGGCCACAGCAGTCAGGGAATCCCACTGTTATATCAACGAAAGACTGATTCTAGGCCATCAGAAAGAACACCAACTCCATCACCATCATCAACCCTCTCTCAGTCCGCCCTGTCCACTGCTACTTCCACCATATGCAGCTCTCAAGTCCAGCTCACCCTCCCAGACACTATGAGTAGGTCAAGAAAGTACTCAGTCTCTCATCCGCGTACACTGGGTTTGAACGCCCACATTGCCAAACTAATCTCGTTTGAGATGATGCCCTTTCGGTTGGTGGAAAGCACAGCTTTCCGCGAACTCATGGCCTATGCAGTACCACGCTATGACCTACCCAGTCGCCACTTCTTCTCTCGCAAAGCCATCCCAGCCCTCCACCATCATGTGAAAGACCGCATTGTCCATGCACTCAAGCAGTCAGTGAGCGGAAAGGTGCACCTCACAACTGATGCATGGTCCAGTCGGCATGGCCAGGGCCGTTACGTGTCCATCACTGCGCACTGGGTTAATGTGGTGGATGCAGGGTCCACAGGGGACAGCGGTGGTGGGACAGTGCTGCCTAGCCCACGGTCTAGGAAACAGTTGGCTGTAGGCATTCGACCCTCCTCCTCCTCCTCCTCCTCCAGAAGCGACAGCTCGTCCACAGAGCGCAGTCGTACGAGCACTCCATCTGCAGCTGCCACTGTTGCACACGATGTGTCCCCCTATCGAGCAGCTAGTGGAAAGCGTCAGCAGGCTGTGTTGCAGATGATGTGTTTGGGCGACAGACACACCGCCGAGGTGCTGGCCGAGTACTTGAAGCGACAAACTGAGTCATGGCTGGGCAGTGTACATCTTGAGGCAGGCAAGGTAGTTAGTGATAACGGCCGTAATTTTGTGGCAGCCATAGCCCTTTCAAAACTCAGCCACATACCTTGCTTGGCTCACACCTTGAACCTGGTGGTGCAGTGCTTCCTCAAAAATTATCCGGAGTTAACAGCCCTGCTCCAGAAGGTGCGAAGACTGTGCGCGCACATCCGCTGGTCGCCTGTACACTCCGTTCGTATGCAGAAGCTGCAGCGATTGCTCCACCTTCCCAACCACCGCCTCATTATCGACATTGCAACAAGGTGGAACTCCACCCTGCACATGGTGGAGCGGCTGTGCGAGCAGAGGCAGGCCATAATGCATTTGTGGGAGGATACACGGCCAGGCACTTTGAGAGCAGACATGGAGTTGACAGGCGTGCAGTGGTCGAAGCTGAAAGACCTTTGTAACGTCCTTCAGTGTTTTGAGGAATGCACACGGCTGGTAAGCGCAGACGACGCCATCCTAAGCATGAGCATCCCACTTATGTGTCTGCTCATGCAAACTTTGACGCACCTTAAGGAGCAGGCGTCTGCAGCCAATGTTGATGAGGAGGAAGAGGAGGAGGGAATCCTTGATGACATTCAGCCATTGTCTGCTCAGGGACCTCTCCTGGACGAGGTGGAGGAAGAAGAGGAGGAGGAGGATGATTACTTAGGGGAGGAGGATGCATCTCGTGGGGCAAGTGAAAATGTTGGCGTGGCAAGGTCTGGAACAGGGTTTGTGCGTGACTGGAGGGATGTGGATTTGCCAGAAAGTGCTCCTCCACCCAGCACTCGCAGTGCATCATTGACACCGGGAACATTAGCCCACATGTCAGATTATGCCTTGCGGATCCTAAAAAGGGACCCCCGCATTGTCAAAATGATGACCGATGACGACTACTGGTTGGCCAGCATCCTGGATCCACGCTATAAAGGCAAATTACAAAACATCATGCCACAGGAGAACCTTGACCTAATATTGGCTAATAAACAAGCAACTCTGGTAAATCGGTTGCTTGAGGCATTCCCAGCACACAGCAGCGGTGATGGTTCTCACACGAGCCGTACGGGCCGGGGGCAGCTTGGCAGAGGTGTTCGTGGTGCACACAGCAGAAGTGGCGTTGGAGACAGGGGTTTCATGACAATGTTGTGGACTGATTTTTCAAATACCGCTCACACAACTGGTAATACTGCATCGATGGAAAGTGACAGGAGACAGCAGTTGTCAACTATGGTTACAAACTACTTTTCCTCCCATATCGATGTTCTCCCACACAGGTCATTCCCCTTTGACTATTGGGCCGCTAAACTGGACACCTGGCCTGAATTGGCCCAATATGCCTTACAGGAGCTCGCTTGCCCAGCTGCAAGTGTGCTATCGGAAAGAGTCTTCAGTGCAGCTGGATCAATCCTGACAGAAAAAAGGACCCGTCTGTCAACCCAAAATGTGGATGATCTAACCTTCATTAAAATGAACCACGCATGGGTTTCCAAGGATTTTGTCCCACCTTCCCCTGATGACACATAGGGTGACAGAAAAATGGCTTGCTTTGGTCCACCTCTTCCTGGTACTTCACCTATTTCGCCTTTTGCATCAGTTGAATGTCCAACATCAACATATGCCACTTTCTAAAACTCCCTAACTGTGCTGCCTCCCCCCCATGGCCGGGGTCACCACCTAGCGCACGACACCGTGCGAGTGCCGTTGCCCTGGACAGGTGGGTAGGCCGACTCTTGGGCGCGGGCACTGGCACAGGGTCCCTCATAGTGCAATCAAGTGTCTCTGACGGTGGTGGTGCACACCCGCCATCAGACACACCGCTGTACTATGAGGGGCCCAGTGCCAGTACCGACGCCCACGAGTGGGCCCCCCTTGCTTGGCCAGGGCCCCAGCATTTGCAATCTTTACCTCTCCCTGCTCCTCCGCTGTGTAATCTGGGCCGTCAAATCCATACTGTGCCTGACACCGTCTGAGCCTGCCTCCTGATGTATAGACATATATTTTGAATGTGTACGCTATCCATACATGTTATCCGGGGATACGTTACCCCTTCTAAACTTTGTGCAATGACGTGCAATCCATACTGGGCCTAACACCGTCTGAGCCTGCCTCATGCTGTATAGACATATATTTTGAATGTGTACGCTATCCATACATGTTATCCAGGGATACGGTACCCTTTCTAACCTTTGTGCAATGACGTGCAATCCATACTGGGCCTAACACCGTCTGAGCCTGCCTCATGCTGTATAGACATATATTTTGAATGTGTACGCTATCCATACATGTTATCCGGGGATACGGTACCCCTTCTAACCTTTGTGCAATGACGTGCAATCCATACTGGGCCTAACACCGTCTGAGCCTGCCTCATGCTGTATAGACATATATTTTGAATGTGTACGCTATCCATACATGTTATCCAGGGATACGGTACCCTTTCTAACCTTTGTGCAATGACGTGCAATCCATACTGGGCCTAACACCGTCTGAGCCTGCCTCATGCTGTATAGACATATATTTTGAATGTGTACGCTATCCATACATGTTATCCAGGGATACGGTACCCTTTCTAACCTTTGTGCAATGACGTGCAATCCATACTGGGCCTAACACCGTCTGAGCCTGCCTCATGCTGTATAGACATATATTTTGAATGTGTACGCTATCCATACATGTTATCCGGGGATACGGTACCCCTTCTAACCTTTGTGCAATGACGTGCAATCCATACTGGGCCTAACACCGTCTAAGCCTGCCTCATGCTGTATAGACATATATTTTGAATGTGTACGCTATCCATACATGTTATCCGGGGATACGGTACCCCTTCTAACCTTTGTGCAATGACGTGCAATCCATACTGGGCCTAACACCGTCTGAGCCTGCCTCATGCTGTATAGACATATATTTTGAATGTGTACGCTATCCATACATGTTATCCGGGGATACGGTACCCCTTCTAACCTTTGTGCAATGACGTGCAATCCATACTGGGCCTAACACCGTCTGAGCCTGCCTCATGCTGTATAGACATATATTTTGAATGTGTACGCTATCCATACATGTTATCCAGGGATACGGTACCCTTTCTAACCTTTGTGCAATGACGTGCAATCCATACTGGGCCTAACACCGTCTGAGCCTGCCTCATGCTGTATAGACATATATTTTGAATGTGTACGCTATCCATACATGTTATCCGGGGATACGGTACCCTTTCTAACCTTTGTGCAATGACGTGCAATCCATACTGGGCCTAACACCGTCTGAGCCTGCCTCATGCTGTATAGACATATATTTTGAATGTGTACGCTATCCATACATGTTATCCGGGGATACGGTACCCCTTCTAACCTTTGTGCAATGACGTGCAATCCATACTGGGCCTAACACTGTCTGAGCCTGCCTCATGCTGTATAGACATATATTTTGAATGTGTACGCTATCCATACATGTTATCCGGGGACACGGTACCCCTTCTAACCTTTGTGCAATGACGTGCAATCCATACTGGGCATAACACCGTCTGAGCCTGCCTCATGCTGTATAGACATATATTTTGAATGTGTACGCTATCCATACATGTTATCCGTGGATACGGTACCCCTTCTAACCTTTGTGCAATGACGTGCAATACATACTGGGCCTAACACCGTCTGAGCCTGCCTCATGCTGTATAGACATATATTTTGACTGTGTACGCTATCCATACATGTTATCCGGGGATACGGTACCCTTTCTAACCTTTGTGCAATGACGTGCAATCCATACTGGGCCTAACACCGTCTGAGCCTGCCTCATGCTGTATAGACATATATTTTGAATGTGTACGCTATCCATACATGTTATCCGGGGATACGGTACCCTTTCTAACCTTTGTGCAATGACGTGCAATCCATACTGGGCCTAACACCGTCTGAGCCTGCCTCATGCTGTATAGACATATATTTTGAATGTGTACGCTATCCATACATGTTATCCGGGGATACGGTACCCCTTCTAACCTTTGTGCAATGACGTGCAATCCATACTGGGCCTAACACCGTCTGAGCCTGCCTCATGCTGTATAGACATATATTTTGAATGTGTACGCTATCCATACATGTTATCCGGGGATACGGTACCCCTTCTAACCTTTGTGCAATGACGTGCAATCCATACTGGGCCTAACACCGTCTGAGCCTGCCTCATGCTGTATAGACATATATTTTGAATGTGTACGCTATCCATACATGTTATCCAGGGATACGGTACCCTTTCTAACCTTTGTGCAATGACGTGCAATCCATACTGGGCCTAACACCGTCTGAGCCTGCCTCATGCTGTATAGACATATATTTAGAATGTGTACGCTATCCATACATGTTATCCGGGGATACGGTACCCCTTCTAACCTTTGTGCAATGACGTGCAATCCATACTGGGCCTAACACCGTCTGAGCCTGCCTCATGCTGTATAGACATATATTTTGAATGTGTACGCTATCCATACATGTTATCCGGGGATACGGTACCCCTTCTAACCTTTGTGCAATGACGTGCAATCCATACTGGGCCTAACACCGTCTGAGCCTGCCTCATGCTGTATAGACATATATTTTGAATGTGTACGCTATCCATACATGTTATCCAGGGATACGGTACCCTTTCTAACCTTTGTGCAATGACGTGCAATCCATACTGGGCCTAACACCGTCTGAGCCTGCCTCATGCTGTATAGACATATATTTTGAATGTGTACGCTATCCATACATGTTATCCGGGGATACGGTACCCTTTCTAACCTTTGTGCAATGACGTGCAATCCATACTGGGCCTAACACCGTCTGAGCCTGCCTCATGCTGTATAGACATATATTTTGAATGTGTACGCTATCCATACATGTTATCCGGGGATACGGTACCCTTTCTAACCTTTGTGCAATGACGTGCAATCCATACTGGGCCTAACACCGTCTGAGCCTGCCTCATGCTGTATAGACATATATTTTGAATGTGTACGCTATCCATACATGTTATCCGGGGATACGGTACCCCTTCTAACCTTTGTGCAATGACGTGCAATCCATACTGGGCCTAACACCGTCTGAGCCTGCCTCATGCTGTATAGACATATATTTTGAATGTGTACGCTATCCATACATGTTATCCGGGGATACGGTACCCCTTCTAACCTTTGTGCAATGACGTGCAATCCATACTGGGCCTAACACCGTCTGAGCCTGCCTCATGCTGTATAGACATATATTTTGAATGTGTACACTATCCATACATGTTATCCAGGGATACGGTACCCTTTCTAACCTTTGTGCAATGACGTGCAATCCATACTGGGCCTAACACCGTCTGAGCCTGCCTCATGCTGTATAGACATATATTTTTAATGTGTACGCTATCCATACATGTTATCCGGGGATACGGTACCCTTTCTAACCTTTGTGCAATGACGTGCAATCCATACTGGGCCTAACACCGTCTGAGCCTGCCTCATGCTGTATAGACATATATTTTGAATGTGTACGCTATCCATACATGTTATCCGGGGATACGGTACCCTTTCTAACCTTTGTGCAATGACGTGCAATCCATACTGGGCCTAACACCGTCTGAGCCTGCCTCATGCTGTATAGACATATATTTTGAATGTGTACGCTATCCATACATGTTATCCGGGGATACGGTACCCCTTCTAACCTTTGTGCAATGACGTGCAATCCATACTGGGCCTAACACCGTCTGAGCCTGCCTCATGCTGTATAGACATATATTTTGAATGTGTACGCTATCCATACATGTTATCCGGGGATACGGTACCCCTTCTAACCTTTGTGCAATGACGTGCAATCCATACTGGGCCTAACACCGTCTGAGCCTGCCTCATGCTGTATAGACATATATTTTGAATGTGTACGCTATCCATACATGTTATCCAGGGATACGGTACCCTTTCTAACCTTTGTGCAATGACGTGCAATCCATACTGGGCCTAACACCGTCTGAGCCTGCCTCATGCTGTATAGACATATATTTTGAATGTGTACGCTATCCATACATGTTATCCGGGGATACGGTACCCTTTCTAACCTTTGTGCAATGACGTGCAGTCCATACTGGGCCTAACACCGTCTGAGCCTGCCTCATGCTGTATAGACATATATTTTGAATGTGTACGCTATCCATACATGTTATCCGGGGATACGGTACCCCTTCTAACCTTTGTGCAATGACGTGCAATCCATACTGGGCCTAACACCGTCTGAGCCTGCCTCATGCTGTATAGACATATATTTTGAATGTGTACGCTATCCATACATGTTATCCGGGGATACGGTACCCCTTCTAACCTTTGTGCAATGACGTGCAATCCATACTGGGCCTAACACCGTCTGAGCCTGCCTCATGCTGTATAGACATATATTTTGAATGTGTACGCTATCCATACATGTTATCCGTGGATACGGTACCCCTTCTAACCTTTGTGCAATGACGTGCAATCCATACTGGGCCTAACACCGTCTGAGCCTGCCTCATGCTGTATAGACATATATTTTGAATGTGTACGCTATCCATACATGTTATCCGGGGATACGGTACCCCTTCTAACCTTTGTGCAATGACGTGCAATCCATACTGGGCCTAACACCGTCTGAGCCTGCCTCATGCTGTATAGACATATATTTTGAATGTGTACGCTATCCATACATGTTATCCGGGGATACGGTACCCCTTCTAACCTTTGTGCAATGACGTGCAATCCATACTGGGCCTAACACCGTCTGAGCCTGCCTCATGCTGTATAGACATATATTTTGAATGTGTACGCTATCCATACATGTTATCCGTGGATACGGTACCCCTTCTAACCTTTGTGCAATGACGTGCAATCCATACTGGGCCTAACACCGTCTGAGCCTGCCTCATGCTGTATAGACATATATTTTGAATGTGTACGCTATCCATACATGTTATCCAGGGATACGGTACCCTTTCTAACCTTTGTGCAATCACGTGCAATCCATACTGGGTGTGAGAACGGCTGGCGAGCTGTTAAGCAAGCTACAGCACCTGTCCAGACAAGTACAGGGATTCCCTAGCGAGGAGACTTATTTGATTGTTTTCTATGTTGGGACAGCAATTTTTGGGGAGCACTATACTCTGGAGAATGATAGATGGGGCCCACCATACACTGGAACATTCCAAAGGTGGACATCAGACACTGGAGCAGCATTTACAGGGCCCATTATACACTAGAGCATTAGAAATGGGGCCCATTATGTTTGGAGCATTATTTGGGCCCATAAGACAGTGGAGCTTCATCCATTGGGACCAACATATACTGTAGCATTATGTGGAGCTCATCATATACTGTTTCAAACATTATATGGGACCAATGATTTTGTATGGAGAAATAGATGGGCCTCGTCATGAGATGTAAAAAGTGAGGTATTTTTCATTGTACTATACCGCTATTTCTCTGCCGTATCGGAGCATGATGAGTTGTGGTATGTGTTAAAGGGGCGCTCTTTCGCCCAGGGCACATGAAAACCTGCAGCCAGCCCTCCCCCCCCACAAATTTAGCCAAATAACCCCCATTTTTCAGTGCGTAACTTGTATTATGAAGTTAATTAAGGTTGACAAGCTTAAGTAAGAAGAATTGATGCTTTTGGCATTCAAATGGGCACTGTAGGTGTGTTTCCTGTCCTCCTCTCACTGCCGACTTTTATTCCCCATTGACTTACATTGGGTTTCGTGTTTCGGGACGACCCCGACTTTTCCCTATAATAGTACGATCTTGCTCGACCCGACTTTTGGAAAAGTCGGGTTTCACGAAACGAAACGCGACCCTAAAAAAGCAAAAGTCGCTCAACTCTAGCTAGCTGTAATGCCAAACTACCAGCAACCTGGCAGAAACACCTATGTGAACCCTGCACTTCAAAGATCATCAGGGAAGAGCAGACTTCTTTGCCATCAGACATGAGGTCCATTATAAGGCTATGTGCACACGTCCGCAATTCCCGCGGAAATTTCCGCGGGAATTCCACAACTCCCTGCCGCGGAAAATACGCGAGAAATCAGCATGCGTAATTCCCGCAAAAAAATAGCATTTTGCAAGCGTAATTAGCTTGCAGAATGCTAGCGTTTTCCAAGCGATCTGTAGCATCACTTGGAAAACTGACTGATAGGTTGGTCACATTCGTCAAACATAGTGTTTGACTAGTGTGACCAACTTTTTACTATTGAGGCTGCCTACTTTTATAAGATATAAAGTAAAAAATTTGTGATATTCTCACCTTCCGGCGTCCCACGCAGTGTCTTGCGAGACCGCTACGTCATCAAAGGTCATTGTCGCAAGGCATCGCAGGGAACGGGACTTGCCGGGAGCATCGCTGAGGCCTGGGGACGCTGCGTGGGATGCCGGAAGGTGAGAATATCACAATTTTTTATTTTAATTCTATTTTTACAGGGATATGGTACCCAGGGCCTGGAGGACAGTCTCCTCTCTTCCAGACCCTGGGTACCATCCGCACATTTTCTGCTTACTTTGCGCATGGTGGGCATAGCCACAAGCAGAAAGTAAGCGGAACAATGCATTCCTATGGGAGCAGAATTCCAGCGATTCCGCAAAAAGAATGAGCATGCTGCGTATTTTTCCGTGATGCGATTCTGGCATGGAAAAATACTGCGCTAATGCTGCGTATATGCAGAATGTCATTGAATTCAATGGGTTGCTTATTTTATGTGTTCTTGCAGCGTTTTCGCCACGAGTAAAAGTGGCAAAAACGCATAAAATCCGCAGGAATTCCGGACGTGTGCACATAGCCTAAGAGAGGAGGTCCAGGCATCAATTTCTGGGATTGTATCCTCTCAAACCTCACATTCCAAATCCCAGGGAGGGTCCCGTAAGAAACCACGGGAATCGGAAGTGTCCTCTGATGAGATGTCGGAGGAATCTGACCAGGAGGAAAGGGAAGTCTTTACTGACCCACCAGAGGGAGGAAAGGGGTACCTCTTTTCCTCCGAGGACATGGACAAACTCCTTTGTGCGGTACAAGATACCATGCAGGTGGTGGAAACCCTAAAACCCCTCTCAGTATAGGATAAGATGTTTGGAGGGTTACGATCCCAGAGAAGTAGAGTGTTCTCTGTCAACAGTCACATTTGTTCTATGAAGATGCAGAGAAAAAATTGGTCATTCCGAGAGACTTTAAGCTCCGCCTGCCCTTTGAGCCAGAAGACGTCAAAGCCTGGGAAGACATCCCCAAGATGTGGTGAAGAGAATTTTGATCCCATTTGAAGTTTCCTCCAGCTTGAAAGAACCCATTGACCAGAAGGCAGATGGTCTCCTTAAAAGACTCTGGGAAACCTTGGCAGCCATAATCTGAGCTATCATCGCAGCAACCTCGGTCCATGCACTTAAGGGTCGATGACCTAGTGGAACATTTGAGATCTAAAGGGGGCTTTACACATAGCGACATCGCTAAAGCATCACCGATTTTGTGAAGCAGCAGCGATATTGCTAGCGATATCGCTACATGTGATACTTACCTCCGACCGGTTAACCCGCTGGTTATCGCTGATCGCGCGAGAACATCCTGGGCCGTTTCTCGTCGGCTGCGTCCTGCTGGGCTTCCTGCTGGCGCCAAGTGACGCGTGGACGCGGGCGGAGGTCATCATCGTCGCTTCTGACAGGTAACGACCACTGCTGCGTTGCTGCATCGCTGCTGAGATCTGCCAGTTTGGCAGCTCACTAGCGACCATTTAGCGATGCACCAGCGATCCTGACCGGGTCATATCGTGGTCGGCATCGTTGGTGCATCGCTAAATGTAACGGGGGCCTAAGACTTCCATGGACACCATCCTAAAATCCCTTTCCCCCTGAAATTGGCGACTGGCTTCATGGCTGACGTGTCTGCAGAATCCGTATGATTCGCAGCCAAGAATAGGTCTTTGTCCAATGCTACCCAAAGGGCGATCTGGTTAAAGACTTGGTCGGGGGACACTCAGTCCAAAAATAAACTTTGTTCCATTCCCTTCTCGGGTAATAAAGTGTTTGTGCCTGTTCTGGATTATATTCTAGAAAAGGCATCGGACGAAAAGAAGGGGTTCCCTGAGGAGAAAACAAACAAATATCAGCCCTTTTGTAGGCCCCAACAAAGCCAGAAGTCAGGCTATAAGGGGAAAGGGAAAAAGGGCAGATGGCGTTACCCCAAGGGAGGCAGGGGTAAGAACTCCATTTTTGGATCAGGCTCAGATAGAAAGTGACGCCATGAGAGTTGGGGGATGACTAGGGCGGTTCCTGGGGGGCTGGCAGGAGATCTCAAAAAGTCTTTGAATCTTAGAGATAGTCTCCCGCGGCTACAAGATAAGAGTTCACCCATCTACCCCCCGAAAGGTTCATAATAACGAACTCCTGTCCTTCAGCCAGCCGCTTCCCCCATGTGCACAGATATCCAGGACTTGCTAAAAATCGGAGCGATAGTCCTGGTACCCGAACAGGAAAAGTGTAAGGGCCATTATTCCAACCTCTTCTCAGCAAAGAAACCCTCAGGAGAGAGCAGGACAATAATAAATCTTAAGCCCTTAAACCAATGGATAAGGTACAAGAAATTCAAGATGGAATCCATCAAATCTATGATTCCTTAGATAAACATATGGTGATGTGTACCCTAGATTTAAAGAACGCGTACTATCACGTTCCAGTCCATGTTTCTTACCAGAGATTCCTAAGGTTTGCTCTGAGGGTCCAGAGGAGGGTCCGTCACTACCATACACCTCACACACATACACCGCTCCGCTCTGTACACCTCATACACAAGTGGCTCCGCTCTATACACCTAGTACACACGCGGCTCCGCTCCATATACCTCGTACACACACATGGCTCCGCTCTATACACACGTGGCTCCGCTCCGTACACACACATGGTTGCGCTCCATACACACGTGGCTCCGCACACCTCGTACACACACATGGTTGCGCTCCATACACACGTGGCTCCGCTCTGTACACCTCGTACACACGTGGCTCCGCACACACATGGTTGCGCTGCATACACACGTGGCTCCGCTCCATATACCTCGTACACACACGGCTCCGTTCCATACACACGTGGCTCCGCTCACACACATGGTTGCGCTCCATACACACGTGGCTCCGCTCCGTACACCCCGTACACACACATGGATGCGCTCCATACACACATAGCTCCGCTCCGTACACCTCGTACACACGTGGCTCCGCTCCGTACACACACATGGTTGCGCTCCATACACACGTGGCTCCGCTCTGTACACCTCGTACACACATGGCTCCGCTCCGTACACCTCGTACACACACGGCTCCGTTCCATACACACACATGGTTGTGCTCCATACACACATGGCTCCGCTCTGTACACCTCGTACACACACATGGTTGCGCTCCATACACACGTGGCTCCGCTCCGTACACCTCGTACACACACACCACTCCGCTCCGTACACCTCGTACACACACGTGGCTCCGCTCCATACACACGTAGCTCCACTCCGTACACTTCATACACACGT
The DNA here is from genome assembly GCF_039654945.1 of Dendrobates tinctorius. NCBI lineage: Eukaryota > Metazoa > Chordata > Amphibia > Anura > Dendrobatidae > Dendrobates > Dendrobates tinctorius. The sequence goes on along the minus strand of NW_027362185.1, from coordinate 135,555 downwards.
GGCTTTGCTCCGTACACACGTGGCTCAGCTCCGTACACACACATGGTTGCGCTCCATGCACACGTGGCTCCGCTCCGTACACCTTGTACACACATGGCTCCGCACACACACATGGTTGCGCTCCATACACACGTGGCTCCGCTCCATATACCTTGTACACACGTGGCTCCGCGCACACACACACGGTTGCGCTCCATACACACGTGGCTCTGCTCCGTAAACCTCGTACACACGTGGCTCCACGCGCACACACACACGGTTGCGCTCCATACACACGTGGCTCCGCTCCGTACACCTCGTACACACGTGGCTCCGCGCGCACACACACGGTTGCGCTCCATACACACGTGGCTCCGCTCCGTACACCTCGTACACACACATGGTTGCGCTCCGTACACACGTGGCTCCGCTCCGTACACCTCGTACACACGTGGCTCCGCTCCGTACACACGTGGCTCCGCTCCGTACACACGTGGCTCCGCTCCGTACACCTCGTACACACGTGGCTCCGCTCCGTACACCTCGTACACACGTGGCTCCGCGCACACACACACGGTTGCGCTCCATACACACGTGACTCCGCTCCGTACACCTCGTACACACGTGGCTCCGCTCCGTACACCTCGTACACACGTGGCTCCGCTCCGTACACCTCGTACACACGTGGCTCCGCTCCGTACACCTCGTACCCACACGGTTGCGCTCCATACACACGTGGCTCCGCTCCGTACACACGTGGCTCCGCTCCGTACACCTCGTACACACGTGGCTCCGCGCACACACGGTTGCGCTCCATACACACGTGGCTCCGCTCCGTACACCTCGTACACACACATGGTTGCGCTCCGTACACACGTGGCTCCGCTCCGTACACACGTGGCTCCGCTCCGTACACCTCGTACACACGTCGCTCCGCGCACACACGGTTGCGCTCCATACACACGTGGCTCCGCTCCGTACACCTCGTACACACACATGGTTGCGCTCCGTACACACGTGGCTCCGCTCCGTACACACGTGGCTCCGCTCCGTACACCTCGTACACACGTGGCTCCGCTCCGTACACACGTGGCTCCGCTCCGTACACCTCGTACACACGTCGCTCCGCTCCGTACACCTCGTACACACGTGGCTCCGCTCCGTACACCTCGTACACACACACGGTTGCGCTCCATACACACGTGGCTCCGCTCCGTACACCTCGTACACACGTGGCTCCGCTCCGTACACCTCGTACACACGTGGCTCCGCTCTGTACACCTCGTACACACGTGGCTCCGCATACACACATGGTTGCGCTCCATACACATGTGGCTCCGCTCCGTACACCTCGTACACACACATGGTTGCGCTCCATACACACGTGGCTCCACTCCGTACACCTCGTACACACGTGGCTCCGTGCACACACACACGGTTGCGCTCCATACACACGTGACTCCGCTCCGTACACCTCGTACACACGTGGCTCCGCTCCGTACACCTCGTACACACGTGGCTCCGCTCCGTACACCTCGTACACACGTGGCTCCGCTCCGTACACCTCGTACACACACGGTTGCGCTCCATACACACGTGGCTCCGCTCCGTACACACGTGGCTCCGCTCCGTACACCTCGTACACACGTGGCTCCGCTCCGTACACCTCGTACACACGTGGCTCCGCTCCGTACACTTCGTACACACACGGTTGCGCTCCATACACACGTGGCTCCGCTCCGTACACACGTGGCTCCGCTCCGTACACACGTGGCTCCGCTCCGTACACCTCGTACACACGTGGCTCCGCTCCGTACACCTCGTACACACGTGGCTCCGCTCCGTACACCTCGTACACACACGGTTGCGCTCCATACACACGTGGCTCCGCTCCGTACACACGTGGCTCCGCTCCGTACACACGTGGCTCCGCTCCGTACACCTCGTACACACGTGGCTCCGCTCCGTACACCTCGTACACACGTGGCTCCGCTCCGTACACCTCGTACACACACGGTTGCGCTCCATACACACGTGGCTCCGCTCCGTACACACGTGGCTCCGCTCCGTACACACGTGGCTCCGCTCCGTACACCTCGTACACACGTGGCTCCGCTCCGTACACCTCGTACACACGTGGCTCCGCTCCGTACACTTCGTACACACACGGTTGCGCTCCATACACACGTGGCTCCGCTCCGTACACCTCGTACACACGTGGCTCCGCTCCGTACACTTCGTACACACACGGTTGCGCTCCTTACACACGTGGCTCTGCTCCGTACACCTCGTACACACGTGGCTCCGCTCCGTACACCTCGTACACACACATGGTTGCGCTCCGTACACACGTGGCTCCGCTCCGTACACCTCGTACACACGTGGCTCCGCTCCGTACACCTCGTACATACACATGGTTGCACTCCATACACACGTGGCTCCGCTCCGTACACCTCGTACACACGTGGCTCCGCTCCGTACACCTCGTATACACGTGGCTGCGCTCCGTACACCTCGTACACACGTGGCTCCGCTCCGTACACCTCGTACATACACATGGTTGCACTCCATACACACGTGGCTCCGCTCCGTACACCTCGTACACACACATGGTTGCACTCCATACACACGTGGCTCCGCTCCGTACACACACGGCTCTGCTCTGCATACCCCATACACACACTTGTCTGCTACATCTGCCCTGTAAACCCCTCCTGATCCCACACATAAACTCCCCCTCACCAGTATCATGACAACCAGCACAGCTGAGCAGAGTCCTGCAGCACCGAGCCTCTGATCATGTGACTCTTGACTCCTCCCCTCCTGTGACCTCACCACAGGTCCTGTGCAGACAGAAGCCACAACCTACCTAGTCATCGCAGGCTGAGGGGGGCGCTGTGGGGGGGGGGTCGGCGGCTCAATACAGTGAGGGAAAAAAGAGTCCCGCTCAGGGCAGCGGGACAGGCAGTCCCGCCATATCCAGGACGCGCTATGGCAACCACCTATTGGTCTGGTCACATGGGCCTGACGTCATGGAAGGTCCTGTAGTACGTGGTGAAATATTATCTTCCATTTCATCCTCCCACCACGAGGTGTCGCTGAAGATCTATGCGGTGACGCTCTGTCCACTGTGGGTATAAGAGGAGCATGTGAAAGCGATGGCGCTATGTTGACCACAAGTTCCATACAGTGAGGGTTGAGCTGTGTGAGGGCGGGAAACCTGTGACGCCATTACACAGCAAAGCCAGGAAATACTGCAGACAGCACTCCTTGTTGGGAATATGGTTTAGCCAGTTCTCATCACTGCATGGGGAATCTCAAGCCTTGTCCCCTGCGGTCTGTGTGGTGTATGCACGTATGACTGTCTCTGGTGACTGACTCATTATGAAACCCTTAGGCCTCTTTCACACATCAGGTTTTCGCCGTCAGGCGCGATCCGGCGCTTTTGACAGAAACCGGATCCGGCGAAATGCAATGCCGGATCCGGTTTCCCCCCCATTGACTTGCATTTGCGCCGGATGGCCATGCGTTTCATCCGGTTTTCACCGGATCCGGCAATGTGTCGCGATCCGGCGTCTGGAAAAAACGTCTACTGTAACGTTTTTTGTCTCCGGCGAAAAAGCCGTACCCGCCGGATCCGGCGCGTCCGGCTTTTTCACACAATGAAAGCCTAAGCGCCGCAATGCGCCGGATCCGGTTTTTTTGGTCTGAGCATGCTCAGTAGCTCTGCCCACAGGAGATATATAAAAGCAAGACAATGGGACCCTCAGCCACACCCAACATGCCACCCAAGCCAAGGAGAAGGCAGCAGACATCTGCACCATCAGCACCACCCCAAATGGAGCAGCATGCTGAACTGGAGGGGAGTCCAGAAGCAGATGAGAGACGGTAATTATCAAATCCCCCATTCCTCCAAACTAGGGCCATGGAATATCAAGATATTCATTGGCCCTTTGTTTCTCTTTATTCAACAGCCGCCAAAGAGATGCAGCAGCAGCAGAAATGGCATCACTGGCAGCAGCAATACCCACAGCCATGGAGTCTGGCCATCAACAGGACAGCACATCTTCTGGGAGCCCTCCCTCGCATCGTCAGCGTTTGACGGTAAGTTTTTATTTCCAAAATCCATCATCTCTGTAATATATGTCTATTCATTGCCTTTTATTTCAAAACAGGAATCACAAGATGAAGAGGAGCTCCCAGAAGAAGAAGGAAGGGGTGGACAGACACCTGGAGTGGGCTCACAATTGGTAAGTTTTTTGCATCAAACGCAGAAACACAACATCACACTACACACAACACATAGAAAACAATGTTCTGCAGACCACACACAGCAAACAAATGCCTACATCCAAAGACATAACATTTTTTGTTTTCTTCTCTAGTCTTCCCAATCTGGTGCTCGGCCAAGAGGTCCTCGCAGTGCCTCCCAGGGTCGTCGGCGACAGCAACGCGGCGGTCACCAGCGTGTAAGTATAAATATTTTTGCTTTGTTTTTTTGCACTTTTTATTTCATTTCTCTTGTGGAGGCTAATTATGTTATTTTTGTCTTTTTCTTTAACAGCCTTCACAGCGTGCTCCCGACTCTGACGGTGAGGATGGAGGGATTGATGTGGACCGCCTCATCGATCTCGTCAGAGAAAGGGAGCCGCTCTGGAATATGGCTGACCGCCGCCACGCTGACCTGATCATTACCCGACGACTCTGGGAGGAAATCTGTTCTCTCCTTGTGGGCCGCTGGGAGGACCTCGAAGCTCGGGCCCAGATTAAAGAGCGTAAGTATATACAGGTTGCTTGATGTAAACCAGTGTTTCCCGAACTCCAGTCCTCGTGGTCCCCACGGATCATGTGTTCAGGATTTCTATTTACTATTGAAATCCTGAAAACATGACCCCTGGGGACCATGAGGACTGGAGTTTGTGAAACACTGATGTTGTAAACTAACCACTCCTTTCTCGTTTCATGGAACAGAATTGTGAATCGGTGGCGGTCTGTGAGGGATCGTTTCAAGAAGGAGTTCAATAAAGAGATGCGGGCCCCAAGTGGATCTGGAGGACGCAGGAGCAAGTACAAGTACGCACAAGCCCTGTCGTTCCTCCGGGAAACAATGCTCACCAGAAGGTAAATATTACACACCACATGTGAAAAAAATGTTAGATGTAACTTTTTTTTTTCAGCCAGGGCCATACCATGTCAGTATTTTAATTGTTTTTTTTTCTCTTTATTCCACAGCACGGTGAGCAGCACTCGGGAGCCTGCACAATTGGACCCTTCTGAGGCGATCCCTGAGGAGACCGGCACCGAGGGACACTTCGACCGCCCCGGTACATCTGCACCTTCCCTGCCTTCCCACACATTCGACCCATCTGTCCCATCCACCAGCACAGGAGCATCGTGGCCGCCTACATTACATGAAGCTGCTGGTGAGGAGATCGCTTTCCCTTTACCCCACCCTTCTGCCCCTGCCGCCTCTAGTACACCTGCGGGTACTGGGCGGCAGCGGCAGAGGGGTCAGGAAAAGAGTTATGCGCAAGAGTTATTGCATCTGAATGCATCTTTCCAGAACTGTCTCAAAGTCTTGTCAGAGCAAATCTCCGCAGGCTTTCAGCAGATCAACTCCAGCATTCTGGAGGTGAAGACACTTCTGCAAACCATGCATTCAGAAGCAAGATCTTCGCCAAACCACACCTTTTTCAGGTCTGTTGTGGAGCGCATGGAAACACTATCTCCTACCCAGCAGATGCATGTAATGCATTCGTGCCACGGTGCTCTACAGCAGGTTACCTCCCAACCTCCACCTCCCACCACTGTAGTTCCTCCAGCCACTTTCCATCCTCCCCCTCCTATTACATCTGCACCCCCTCCAGCCACTTTTCATCCTCCCCCTCCTACTACATACCAGCAACCTCCCCAGTACCAGCAACCTCCCCACTTCCAGCAACCTTCCCCGTACCAAACACCTTCCCCGTACCAAACACCTTCCCCGTACCAAACACCTTCCCCGTACCAAACACCTTCCCCGTACCAAACACCTTCCCCGTACCAAACACCTTCCCCGTACCAAACTCCTTCCCCGTACCAAACTCCTTCCCCGTACCAAACTCCTTCCCCGTACCAAACTCCTTCCCCGTACCAAACTCCTTCCCCGTACCAAACTCCTTCCCCGTACCAAACTCCTTCCCCGTACCAAACTCCTTCCCCGTACCAAACTCCTTCCCCGTACCAAACTCCTTCCCCGTACCAAACTCCTTCCCCGTACCAAACTCCTTCCCCGTACCACTTTCCATCAACATCATCTGCTCCTACAGTCCCTGCCCAACCCTCCACTCCACCACCCACCACCTCTTCTGCTTCCCACATGTCCACCCATTCTGTAGTTTTTTCCACACCTTCACCTCTAACTGTTCCTTCCCCACCACGATCCCAGTCCTCTCTCCACACACCCAGTGTCGAAGTGTCCCGCAGCCCCTCCAGCAGTATTTCCACCCCACAGTACACAGAATTGTAAATGTGTGTTTTTTGTAATAAAAATGCCCATTGGGTTTAAAACCTTTATTAAAAAAGTTTTTTGCACTTTAAAAACATTTTACAAAAAAAAAAAAAAATTTAAATAAAAGTTAAATTATCGTTTCACAATGGTTGTCTGTCATTTCTTTCTGCGGCGAACTATGTTTTAAAAAAAGGTTAAATACAGGGTATTTCAAAGGTAAAAAGGTATTCAAAACCAGGTATAACTGTGGGTAAATTTTAGCTTTTTGCCACAGTTGTGTTCCTGGTTGTGTTTGAAGCAAAGTATTTCACCTAAAAAGTTGTGTTTATTGTTGGTGATTTCCTACCAATGTACACAACTTTTGTTAAAAGGTGAAATACTTTGCATAAAACACAACCAGGTACACACCTGTGGCCTAAAGGTAAAAATAGTAAGACCATGACAAGATAGCCAACTTTGGTTGGCAAAGGTATATACTGTTGGTCCAGAAGGTACACAAGTTTAGGGCAAAAATCTCTCACACTCTGTCATCCCAGTGTACTCTGCCTTGAGGTGACAAAGTATAGTGGAAAATTGTCCCTGAAACCGTCACAGAACTTCTAGTGGTAATATTTCCAATGACAACATCCATCTTCGCTAGTAACTTGCTCTTCTCTCCAACCTGCACTTTCTTCTCTACAACCTGTCAAAGAAGGGCTGTAGGAACATGCTATATCTAGTTTTCCAGTAGCCAATCCCGTTCGGAAGGCCACAAGGGTCAATTTTAAAAACCGGATCCGGCGTAATCCGTCGAAAAACGGATGAGACGGATCCGGTTTTGTCTGTCAAGAACAAGACGGATCCGGCACTTCAGGTTTTACAAAACATTTGCCGGATCCGGCATTCCGGCATGACGCCGGATCGCGCCTGACGCCGAAAACCTGATGTGTGAAAGTAGCCTTACCCTTGGTACGCATGTGGTGATCGGCCTTGCCAGTTAGTGCCTAGGCTGTTAGTGCAGGTAGGAGGCAGAGTCAGGGCCTAGCATCAGCGCCAAGTAGTGGCTTGCCTGTATGCCACTGTGCACTTGGTCTGCACTCCACAGTAGCCAGCGTCTATTAGTGGTGTTCGCAGGTGCGATGATGCACGCTTAAAGGGAACCTGTCACCCCCCCCAGGCGGTTTTAAGTAAAAGCCACCTTGTGCAGCACTAATGCATTCTGTCAAGGTGGCTCTTTTATTTGGCGTCCCTTTCACTGCAGAAATAAGCGTTTTTTAAAATTTGTCCGTCATACCTGTAGTTTGTCCGGGGGGGGCAGGTCTTTCCCCCTCGGACACAGACGCCTCACATCCATCAGTCATTTCCTCCTTCACTGTTGATGCTGCCTCCTCAGCGTTCATTTCTTTTCCTGGCGCTTGCGCTGTCATATTTTTTCTTCTGCATGTGCAGTTAGCGCTGCCCGTTGTCTGACATCACATCATGTCTTGCTTATCGCGCCTGCGTGCACGCATGGCCCGAGATCCCGCCACGCAGTCCATGCAGGTGCGATATGCAAGACGTGATGTCAGACAATGGGCAGTGCTAGCTGCGCATGCCCAAGAAAAAATATTACAGTGCCGGCGCCAACAGTGAAGGAGGAAATGACTGATGGATGTGAGGCGGATGTGTCCGAGGGGGAAAGAACTGCCCCCCCAGACAAGCTACAGGTATATGACGGACAAATTTTAAAAACGCCTATTTCTGCGGTGGAAGGGACACCAAGTAAAAGCTGCCTTGACAGAATGCAGCATTAGGGCTGCACAAGGTGGCTCTTTTATGTAAAAACGCCTGGTGGGGGTGACAGGTTCCTTTTAATGGGTCTAGAGGGACCCTAACCCTGTGTCTTTGGGGCAGAGTTCTGTGACTGTACACTAGCGCTCACTGCCGAGCTCTGAGAGCTTAACAGGCTACGGCATTTATATTCTGCGTTATTGTGGTTCTGTGAAGCAACAGAGTCCGCCTCTGTATCCACTGGGTGATGTTAACCTGCGTGTGTTCTATTATACCGCCATATAGCGTCCGCCATTAACGGGCAGCAGGTAACATCTTTGCACGGTGGACCCCGGGCTGCGAATGCTCCTTATTACTACCTTATTATTTGGTTCGTTCCACCAGCCCAAACATACATAGATCCTTCAAGAGCAAAGGAGGCGATGAGAGAAAAATATCTGAGTGCAAAAGATAGAAAATAGGCAAAAATCAGCACATTATGTGTAAATTTCATAACAAAATACTGAAAGAAAGCACGAAAAATTTTAAACCTCAATCATAAGTTTATAAATGACAAATAATGGGGATGCGAGAAAAAACACCAAGCGGCGCTTCATAAAGCATCTGAAAATCACCTTCAGTATAAATAAGATCGAACTAAGAAACATACACGAATCAGAAAAATGACCTTATAGCGCCGTAATACAAAACATAAAGTAAGGAAAACAATGTAATACTGACGACAGAAAGAGGAGGAAAAAATTCTCATTTTTAAACACAGAAAATAAACAAAATTTATTCTGATGCGCACTCTGCCTTCTCCAAGAAGCTAAGAGCTAAAAATAGAGTTGAGCGAAACGGGTCGGTCAAATTCATAAGTTGACGACTTTCGCTGAAGTCGGGTTTCTGACCATAGCGTGAGGTCGGCCACGATGTCAGCGACCAGAGCGCCAAAGTCGCGTTTCAAATGATGCTTCCAGCGCCCTTTTTCAGCCAATGATGGAGGACGCACACTGTGGGCAACGCGATGACATAGGCAGCGGCCAGCACCATCTTAGAGAAGGGCATTGAAGTGATTGGCTGGCTTTGTGTGGCGTCACAGTGGGTATAAAAGGCTGTGAACGCCGACCGCAATCTTCTGCCGATTTTACAATAGGGAGAGTGTTAGGCAGGGAAGAAGAAAAAAAAAACTGCTTCTGCTGATAGCGCTTTTCAGTGTACAATTAGTGTGCAGTGGAAGGGGAGGATTTTTGCTTTTGTGCAGCAGCGCTGGTGGTGATTAGGCTGCATTGTAAGGCTACCTGCCAGCTGCATTGCTGTGTGCACTGCATGCTGTGCAAACTGCTTTTTCAAAGCACTCCAAATTTTATTATTTTGTCCTGGTGAGTTACTGAGCGTTCATTTTTTCACACACCGTCTAGCGGTGTACGCTCCTCACACACTACCATATACCGGCTGGTATCACGGACAAATAGAAGCTATCTGGGTGTGACTCTGGAAGAAAAAGCCGAGGCGTTTGTCCGTTTTTCCAGACCTACACCTTAGAGTTGTGTCCGTTTTTCAAAGTTTCGTATATCTGCTGTTTGATTACAGTCTAAACTAGACAGAGACAGCGTGTCAGTCCGTATACAAATACACAGAGCTTGACAATTTTACGCGTACATACACACACCGTACAGCGGTGTACGCTCCTCACACACTACCGTGTACCGCCTTCTAGCACGGACAAATAGCAGCTACCTGTGTGTGACTCTGGAAAAAAAGATGAGTTTGTCCGTTATTCCATACCTACACCTTAGAGTCGTGTCCGTTTTTCAAACAGTTTTTTATATCTGCTGTTTGATTACAGTCAAAAGTACACTGCATGCAGAATTATTAGGCAAGTTGTATTTGAGCAGATTCTTTTTATTATTGAACAACTATGTTCTCAATCAACCCAAAAGACTCATAAATATTAAAGCTTATTATTTTTGGAAGTTGGAGTGGATTTTTTTTTTAGATTTGGCTATCTTAGGAGGATATCTGTTTGTGCAGTATTACTGTGCAGAATTATTAGGCAACTTAATAAAAACTAAATATATACCCATATCACTTGTTTATTTTCACCAGGTAAACCAATATAACAACACAAAATTTAGAAATAAACATTTCAGACATTCAAAAACAAAGCAAAAAAATCAGTGACCAATATAGCCGCTTTTCTTTACGATGACACTCAAAAGCCTTCCATCCAAAGATTCTGTCAGTTGCTTGATCTGTTTACGATAAACATTATGTGCAGTAGCCACCACAGCCTCCCAGACACTGTTCCGGGAGGTGTACTGTTTTCCCTCCCTGTAGATCTCACATTTTATGAGGGACCACAGGTTCTCTATGGGGTTCAGATCAGGTGAACAAGGGGGCCATGTCATTATTTTTTCTTCTTTTAGACCTTTACTGGCCAGCCACGCTGTGGAGTAGTTGGATGCATGTGATAGAGCATTGTCCTGCTTGAAAATCAAGTTTTTCTTGAACGATACTGACTTCTTCCTGTACCACTGCTTGAAGAAGGTGTCTTCCAGAAACTGGCAGTAGGTCTGGGAATTGAGCTTCACTTCATCCTCAACCCGAAAAGGTCCCACAAGTTCATCTTTGATGATACCAGCCCATACCAGTACCCCACCTCCACCTTGCTGGTGTCTGAGTTGGAGTGGAGCTCTCTGCCCTTTACTGATCCAGCCTTGGGCCCATCCATCTGGCCCATCAAGAGTCACTCGCATTTCATCAGTCCATAAAACCTTAGAAAAATCAGTCTTAAGATATTTCTTGGCCCAGTCTTGACGTTTTATCTTATGCTTCTTGTTCAAAGGTGGTCATTTTTCAGCCTTCCTTACCTTGGCCATGTCCCTGAGTATGGCACACCTTGAGCTTTTTGATACTCCAGTAACGTTGCAGTTCTGAAATATGGCACAACTGGTGGTAAATGGCATCTTGGCAGCTTCACGCTTGATTTTCCTCAATTCATGGGCAGTTATTTTGTGCCTTTTTTTTATCAACACGCATCTTGCGACCCTGTTGGCTATTTGCCATGAAACGCTTGATTGTTCAGTGATCACGCTTCAAAACTTTGGCAATTTCAAGATTGCTGCATCCCTCTGCAAGACATCTCACACTTTTTGACTTTTCAGAGTCCATCAAATCTTATTAACCCATTTTGCCAAAGGAAAGGAAGTTGCCTAATAATTAAGCACACCTTATATAGGGTGTTGATGTCATTAGACCACACCCCCTCCTCATTACAGAGATGCAAATCACCTGATTTACATAATTGGCTGTTGGCTTTCAAGCCTATACAGCTTGCAGTAGGACAGCATGTATAAAAAGGATGATGTGATCAAAATAATCATTTGCCTAATAATTCTGCACACAGTGTAGACAGAGACAGTGTGTGTCAGTCCGTATACAAATACACAGAGCTTGACAATTTTACATACACACACCGTACAGCGGTGTACTCTCACACACTACCGTGTACCGCCTTCTAGCACGGACAAATAGAAGCTACCTGTGTGTGACTCTGGAAAAAAAAAAGAGGAGTTTGTCCGTTTTTCCAGACATACACCTTAGAGTCGTGTCCGTTTTTCAAACAGCTTTGTATATCTGCTGTTTGATTACAGTAAAAAGTAGATAGAAACAGCATCTGTCAGTCCGTATACAAATACACAGCTTGACAATTTTACATACACACACACCGTACAGCAGTGTACGCTCCTCACACACTACCGTGTACCGCCTTCTAGCACGGACAAATGGAAGCTACCTGTGTGTGACTCTGGAAAAAAAGAAAAACAAGAGTTTGTCTTTTTTTCCAGACCTACACCTTAGAGTCGTGTCCGTTTTTCAAACAGTTTCGTATATCTGCTGTTTGATTACAGTCAAAAGTAGACAGAGACAGCGTGTGTCAGTCCGTATAGAAATACACAGAGCTTGATAATTTTACATACACACACCGTACAGCGGTGTAGGCTCCTCACACACTACCGTGTACCGCCTTCTAGCACGGACAAATAGAAGCTACCTGTGTGTGACTCTGGAAAAAAAAAACAGGAGTTTGTCCGTTTTTCCAGACCTACACCTTAGAGTTGTGTCCGTTTTTCAAACAGTTTTGTATATCTGCTGTTTGATTACAGTCAAAAGTAGACAGAGACAGCGTGTGTCAGTCCGTGTACAAATACACAGAGCTTGACAATTTTACATACACACACCGTACAGTGGTGTAAGCTCCTCACACACTACGGTGTACCGCCTTCTAGCACGGACAAATAGAAGCTACCTGTGTGTGACTCTGTAAAAAAAAAAAACAAGAGTTTGTCTTTTTTTCCAGACCTACACCTTAGAGTCGTGTCCGTTTTTCAAACAGTTTCGTATATCTGCTGTTTGATTACAGTCAAAAGTAGACAGAGACAGCGTGTGTCTGTCCGTATAGAAATACACAGAGCTTGATAATTTTACATACACACACCGTACAGCGGTGTAGGCTCCTCACACACTACCGTGTACCACCTTCTAGCACGGACAAATAGAAGCTACCTGTGTGTGACTCTGGAAAAAAAAACAGGAGTTTGTCCGTTTTTCCAGACCTTCACCTTAGAGTTGTGTCCGTTTTTCAAACAGTTTTGTATATCTGCTGTTTGATTACAGTCAAAAGTAGACAGAGACAGCGTGTGTCAGTCTGTATACAAATACACAGAGCTTGACAATTTTACATACACACACCGTACAGTGGTGTAAGCTCCTCACACACTACGGTGTACCGCCTTCTAGCACGGACAAATAGAAGCTACCTGTGTGTGACTCTGGAAAAAAGAAAAGAGGAGATTGTCCGTTTTTCCAGACCTACACCTTAGAGTCGTGTCCATTTTTGAAACAGTTTCGTATATCTGCTGTTTGATTACAGTCAAAAGTAGACAGAGACAGCGTGTGTCAGTCCGTATACAAATACACAGAGCTTGACAATTTTACATGCACACACTGTACAGTGGTGTAAGCTCCTCACACACTACCGTGTACCGCCTTCTAGCACGGACAAATAGAAGCTACCTGTGTGTGACTCTGGAAAAAAAAAACAGGAGTTTGTCTTTTTTTCCAGACATACACCTTAGAGTCGTGTCCGTTTTTCAAACAGTTTCGTATATCTGCTGTTTGATTACAGTCAAAAGTAGACAGAGACAGCGTGTGTCAGTCCGTATACAAATACACACAGCTTGACAATTTTACATACACACACCGTACAGTGGTGTAAGCAACTCACACACTACCGTGTACCGCCTTGTAGCACGGACAAATAGAAGCTACCGGTGTGTGACTCTGGAAAAAAAAAACAGGAGTTTGTCTTTTTTTCCAGACATACACCTTAGAGTCGTGTCCGTTTTTCAAACAGTTTCGTATATCTGCTGTTTGATTACAGTCAAAAGTAGACAGAGACAGCGTGTGTCAGTCCGTATACAAATACACACAGCTTGACAATTTTACATACACACACCGTACAGTGGTGTAAGCAACTCACACACTACCATGTACCGCCTTCTAGCACGGACAAATAGAAGCTACCTGTGTGTGACTCTGGAAAAAAAAAACAGGAGTTTGTCTTTTTTTCCAGACATACACCTTAGAGTCGTGTCCGTTTTTCAAACAGTTTCGTATATCTGCTGTTTGATTACAGTCAAAAGTAGACAGAGACAGCGTGTGTCAGTCCGTATACAAATACACACAGCTTGACAATTTTACATACACACACCGTACAGTGGTGTAAGCAACTCACACACTACCGTGTACCGCCTTGTAGCACGGACAAATAGAAGCTACCGGTGTGTGACTCTGGAAAAAAAAAACAGGAGTTTGTCTTTTTTTCCAGACATACACCTTAGGCTACTTTCACACATCAGTTTTTTGCCGTCAGACAGGATCCGGCTATTTTTAGAAAAAACGGATCCGGCATAAATTTTGGAGAACTGTAGAAACGGATCCGTTTTTCTGCTGGATACGTCTAGCAGGTTATATCTGTTTCCTGGGGGCTGGCCAATTGGATTTGAGCATGCGCAGACTTAAAAAAACGGATCCGGTGGCTGGATCCGTCTTTTTCTGGATCCGGCGCATGCCGGCGCCCATAGACTTTCATTGTGGCAAAAAGCCGGAAGCATCGGATCCGGCACTTCCGGCTTTTTCGCCGGAGACAAAAAAACGTTACAGTAGCCGTTTTTTCCAGACGCCGGAATGAGACAAGTAGCCGGATCCGGCAAAAAACGGATGAAATACAATGCCAACCGGCACTAATGCAAGTCAATGGGGAAAAACTGGAAACGGCATTGCATTTCGCCGGATCCGGTTTTCAAAAAAAAAGCTGGATCGCACCTGATGGCGAAAAACTGATGTGTGAAAGAGGCCTTAGAGTCATGTCCGTTTTTCAAACAGTTTCGTATATGTGCTGTTTGATTACAGTCAAAAGTAAACAGAGACAGCGTGTGTCAGTCCGTATACAAATACACAGAGCTTGACAATTTTACATACACACACCGTACAGTGGTGTACGCTCCTCACACACTACCTTGTACCGCCTTCTAGCATGGACAAATAGAAGCTACCTGTGTGTGACTCTGGAAAAAAAAAAGGATATTGTCCGTTTTTCCAGACCTACACCTTAGAGTTGTGTCCGTTTTTTAAACAGTTTCATATATCTGCTGTTTGATTACAGTCAAAAGTAGACAGAGACAGCGTGTGTCAGTCCGTATACAAATACACAGAGCTTGAAAATTTTACATACACACACCGTACAGTGGTGTACGCTCCTCACACACTACGGTGTACCGCCTTGTAGCACAGACAAATAGAAGCTACCTGTGTGTGACTCTGGAAAAAAAAAACCAGGAGTTTGTCTTTTTTTCCAGACATACACCTTAGAGTCGAGTCCGTTTTTCAAACAGTTTCGTATATCTGCTGTTTGATTACAGTCAAAAGTATACAGAGACAGTGTGTGTCAGTCCGTATACAAATACACACAGCTTGACAATTTTACATACACACACCGTACAGCGATTTACGCTCCTCACACACTACCTTGTACCGCCTTCTAGCATGGACAAATAGAAGCTACCTGTGTGTGACTCTGGAAAAAAAAGCCGAGGAATTTTTCAGTTTTTCCAGACCTATATCTTAGAGTCGTGTCCGATTTTCAAACGGTTTCGTATATCTGCTGTTTGATGACAGTCAAAAGTAGACAGAGACAGCGTGTGTCAGTCCGTATACAAATACACAGAGCTTGACAATTTTATATGCACACACCGTACAGCGGTGTACGCTCCTCACACAGTACCGTGTACCGCCTTCTAGCACGAAGAAATAGAAGCTACCTGTGTGTGACTGGAAAAAAATTAGAGTCGTGTCCGTTTTTGAAACAGTTTCGTATATCTGCTGTTTCATTACCGTCAAAAGTTGACAGAGACATCGTGTGTCAGTCCGTATACAAATACACAGAGCTTGATAATTTTACATACACACACCGTACAGCGGTGTGCGCTCCTCACACACTTCCGTGTACCTCCTTCTAGCATGGACAAATAGAAGCTACCTGTGTGTGACTCTGGAAAAAAACAGGAATTTGTCCGTTTTTCCAGACCTACACCTTAGAGTCAGCACGGGCATAGGGCATCATGGTGGCTCAGTGGTTAGCACTGCAGCCTTGCAGCCCTGGAGTCCTGGGTTTGAATCTCTGCAAGGAGTTTGTATGTTCTCTCTGTGTTTGCGTGGGTTTCCTCCGGGTACTCCGGTTTCCTCTCTCATTCCAAAGACATACTGATAGGGAATTTAGATTGTGAGCCCCATCGGGGACAGTGATGATAATGTGTGCAAACTGTAAAGCGCTGCAGAATATGTTAGGCTGGTTTCACATTAGCGCTTTTTAAGCGCACGCACGGCCGGGGGTAGCTCCGCCCCCGAGCCGGCTCTCTGCCCGGCGTGCCCGCCCCTTGCTTGTAACGCCGCCTCCTAGCGCACAGCGGCCCCTGCGATCGGCGCACCCTATCTTTAGCATAGGGTGCGCAGATCGTGCGCAGGCCGTGCGCTAGTTGCGCTTTGACCTGCGCTGCGCACTTTTGACAGTGCGCCGTGCGCGCCAAAATCAAACTTTTCGGATTTTGGCGCGCACGGTGCACCGTCAAAAGTGCGCAGCGCAGGTCAAAGCGCAACTAGCGCACGATCTGCGCACCCTATGCTAAAGATAGGGTGCGCCGATCGCAGGGGCCGCTGTGCGCTAGGAGGCGGCGTTACAAGCAAGGGGCGGGCACGCCGGGCAGAGAGCCGGCTCGGGGGCGGAGCTACCCCCGGCCGTGCGTGCGCTTAAAAAGCGCTAATGTGAAACCAGCCTTAGTGCTATATAAAAATAAAGATTAGTAAAGATTATTATTAGAGTCGTGTCCGTTTTTCAAACAGTTTCGTGTATCTGCTTTTTGATTACAGTCAAAAGTAGACAGAGACAGCATGTGTCAGTCCGTATACAAAAACACAGAGCTTGACAATTTTACATTCACACACCGTACAGCGGTGTACGCTCCTCACACACTACCGTGTACCGCCTTCTAGCACGGACAAATAGAAGCTACCTGTGTGTGACTCTGGAAAAAAAACAACAGGAATTTGTCCGTTTTTCCAGACCTACATTTTAGAGTCGTGTCCGATTTTCAATGTCCGATTCTCCAACAGTATTGTATATCTGCCGATCGCATTACAGTCACTTTTATACCTAGTCAGCGTGTGTGTGTGACACTCCGTAAAGACATATACGGAGATTGTTAATTGCACAAAAATCGTATACAGCTGTACACTTCTAATACAGTTCAGTATATCTGCTTGTTGGATTACGGTCCAATACATACTGTGAGAGCGTCTGTGACTAACATAATATATACGTTGATTTAATTTGTTTAATACACCTTACACAACTGGACGCTTCTCATACAGTACCATCTCTCTGCTGGTATTTTTGGTACATTTTCACAGACATGAGGAAGTATGGTGGAAGAGTCCGCGGAAGTGGGCAGGGGGGTGCAGCTGGTACTGATGGTGGTGCATCGGCTGGTTCTGGCAAAAGCACAATAGTAGCTAAGGCAGGAGGTGTTGAGCCTGCGTCATCCTCTGGCCCAAGAAGGCCTGTAAGGTTGCCTTTTCTTGGAGTACGTAAACCGCTTTTAAAGCCGGAGCTTCAGGAACAAGTTTTGGCTTACATTGCTGACACAGCCTCCAACTCAATCGCCTCCTCTTTGGAAGTTTCACTGCTAGATTTTTCTGCTGGTACATTCACTCAGCACTACATTGTCCTTCCAGTGTACTGAGCCAGAATCTGACCTGATGAAACTCAGGTGACCCTTCCCGCATATTATACCACCTTACACGGTGACAGAGGAAGGTGCACATGAAATTGAAGAGGAAGTGATGGATGACCCAGTTGCTGACCCAGATTGGCATCAATGGATTCCCCCCAATGGGGGGAAGAGGGTGCCGCTGCCAATTGCTCAGAAGAGGAGAAGGAGGATCTACAGCAGGCATCAACATCGCAACAGCTGTCATCTGGCAGGCCCGTAGCAGTCCAAAAACGGTTTACAAAAACCAAAAGAGTTGCAGGACAGCTTGGCCAGACGGTCAGAATAGCACAAGCGTGCAAGGCCTCAAAATGTCTTCCATAGTAGGAAGAGTGCAGTGTGGCACTTTTTTGAACAAAATCCTAATGATCAGGCAAAGGTTATCTGTAAGAAGTGCGCAAAGACCTTTAGCCGAGGCAAAAATCTGAGAAATTTGAATACCAGTTGCATGCTTAGACATTTAACCAGCATGCACTTGCAAGCGTGGAAGGACTACCAAACCTCACGTAGCACATGTGCACCTGCTCCGAATGAAGGTAGTCAGCAACGCTACATCGCTTCCCCCACTGTAAGCCCACCGGTTAGCACACCACCATCAGCAAATGTTGAGGTGTCGTCGCAAGGCCAAAGCAGTCAGGGAATCACAATGTTATTGCTACAAAAGACTGAATCTAGGCCATCAGCAAGACCACCAACACCATCAACATCATCAACCCTCTCAGTCCGCCACGTCCACCGCTAGTTCCACCATATGCAGTAGTGATGGGAGGTTCGGCTCTTTTTGGCGATCCGGCTCATTCGGCTCCGCTCACCAAAAAGAGCCGGCTCTTTTTTTAATATTAATCCGTTTTCCACAGTCCTCGTTCCATGTCTTTGCCTGTAAAGTGAGGGTCTCATTCTCCACCTATATAAGGATCTAGTGACGCAGTGTAGACTGTTATTCAGCATTGCTGTCTCCTCAGATTGTCAGCTCTTGTGATCAGGCCTCGGCTCCTTGGTTGCAGACAGTCTTTCCATGTATTCCTTTCTAAGCTGTGGCGTTTTTTGTACATGATGTCCTGTCTGGATTAGTAAGTGCTGCAATCTGTGTTGGCGCTGTATAAGAGTATAATCCGTAAAAGGTATGTTGGAAGCACTGCGCCAACACACACTCCAGAATATGTAAGCAAAGCATACTGAATGGTAAAATCAGACACTAAGAGCAGCTGACTGGCAGGGGTGCTAGGTGTCGCACCCTCACTGATCAGACATTGCTGACCTATTCTAAGGTTAGCCAGCATTAAAGTCATGGACAACCTCACTTGTGTACTTATTTGAAGCCTGCAAAATGATTTGGACTAGGGCCAGTTTTGTTTACATATTACACTGAAAAGATCCTTTATGTTCCCCAAGTGGAACCATTCCTCTAGACTCCCCTATTACTGCAGTGTAATAAAGTCATGTGCAGTAAAGATAGTTTCATATCGGCACTGGTGATCTGATAATGAACCAGCAGTAGCCCAGCGGGACATCTATTCCCCCAGACTAGTAGTCTTGGACGCAATTTATTCGCATCCGTGTTTTTTCTGCAAATGGATGCAAATGCATGGAACTGCACCCTAATGAGGATTTGGTTGGAAATGTGACATTCTGACTTCTGGGGCAGAGGATAGGGGGAGAGGGGAGAGAAAGAGAGACTGGTGAAAGAAAAAAAGAAAATGGGGCTCGGAGCCTGCGCAGTATGAAATCCACATGCAGATTGGACGCAGGCATCCTGATTCAGGTGCGTCTACAGTGACAATCATATGTTTTTGCTGACACATATCAGGATGTCTGCAGATTTTTTTTAACACCCAAAATTCGCAACAAGCTGCGTTTTGGGAGAACATGGAAAATCCTGATGCATCCTGATCCTGATGCAAACGCAGGTCCGTGCGTCCCTATGTTAAGTATAGAGATCTAATCTGGATCAGGATGCATCAGGATTGCTACGCTTCACAACGCACCGTACCACAACGCTAGTGTGAACGCAGCCCCACTTGTGCAGCCCCTAACCAGGTGCCCCCATGTCATATACGTGCTCCCAATACATTTTATTATAATTACCACACTATAACACAGGGCACAAGCCCTTCTAGTGAGGCGGGAAAGATCATTGTATGACAGAGCAGCATGCGGACATAGTCTATATTATGTCTGCAGTCTGTTCCCATACAGTTTCATCACTTTCCCATACAGCACATCCCTCGCTTCCGAGCATCAGTGCCGCAAAACGGATCCCTGCACACGGACCCGTGTTGTCCTGGATCCGTGCTCCATAGAGCTCCATGTTAATTCCAGAAGTGTAGCCGCGGATCCGTGCATCTCCCTGTGCCTGCGTGTTTTTCAGATGACACAAAACTGCAACAAGTTGCGTTTTTGTGCATCTGATAAAATATGCAGACACAGCGATCCGTGGGAAAACGGTGACAACTGGATGCACATGCAAGTCCCATCCGTCACCACTGAAAGTCAGTGGAGACGAAAACGGATCCGTGTGCAGCCAAAATATGCAAGTGTGAAACCAGCTTAACCTTATAAGGCCACGGTGCAGATTCTGCTGCGGATCCGCAGCGTTTCAGGCTCTGCAGCAGCTTTAGGTGCGTTGCACAGTACCATTGTTTTCAATGGTAAACTGAAAAATGCTGTGCACATGCTGCGGATTTTTCCACGCGGATTTAAATCCACAGCATGTCAATTCTTTGTGCGGAATCCGCTGCGGTTTCAAACCTCCATTGTAGAGGTGTGAAACCGCAGGGCTAAACCGCAGGCTGCAGGTCTTTTTTACCTGCAGATTTTTCCAAATCCGCAGCACCAAAAATTATGTGCGCACATGGCCTAATTATTGGGGCTGGACCTAGATCTCTGCACAGTTTTGCCTGAAATCACTTTATTATATTGCTTACCCTACCCTGAGCAAGAACTGACGCTTCTCCCTGTAGGGTTCCTGTCCTGTGTGACGGTCCTGAATCCTCCTCACTCACTCAGTGCTGCACTGCTGATGCTGAGCTGTCGGCTGACTTTAACTAATAGTATACTATAGTATAGTATATGTGAGAGTCTACATGAGACCAATTTGCTGAGTCACTTGAGTTTAACCCCTCTACAGTCACATGCCATATACTGTATGCCATGCATGCATGTCTGAAGCTAGGAGTATATCACTTTAAATATTTCCACTCACTCCAGCACAGACAGCACACATTTCCCTCTCTGTCTCCTGACAGCTCCGCCTCCTCCCAGATGAGTCACTGCCACTGCCTGGTGTTAGAAAAAAAACAAAAAAAAAACAACCGGCTCGTTCACAGTGCAGAGCCGGCTCATTTAGTTCCCAACGGGGAGCCGGCTCTTTGAATCGGATCGTTCATGAACGACACATAACTAATATGCAGCTCTCAAGTCCAGCTCACCCTACCAGAGACTCAGTAGGACAAGAAAATACTCATCCTCTCATCCGCGTACACAGCGATTGAACGCCCACATTACTCAAACTAATCTCGTTAGAGATGATGCCCTACCGGTTGGTTGAAAGCGAAGCTTTCCGCGAGCTCATGGCCTACGCAGTACCACGCTATGACCTACCCAGTCGGCACTTCTTTTCTCGAAAAGCCATCCCAGTCCTCCACCTGCATGTGAAAGACCGCATTGTCCATGCACTCAAGCAATCAGTGCATGGACAAGGTGCACCTCACAACAGATGCATGGTCCAGTAGGCATGGCCTGGGCCGTTACGTGTCCATCACTGCGCACTGGGTTAATGTGGTGGATGCAGGGTCCACAGGGGACAGTGGCGGTGGGACAGTACTGCCTAGCCCACGGTATAGGAAACAGTTGGCTGTAGGCGTTCGACCCTCCTCCTCCTCCTCCTCCAGAAGCGAAAGCTCGTCCACAGAGCGCAGTTGCATGAGCACTCCATCTGCAGCTGCCAGTGTTGCACACTCGGTGTCCCACTATCGAACAGCTAGTGGTAAGCGTCAGCAGGCTGTGTTGAAGATGATATGTTTGGGCGACAACAGACACACCGCGGAGGTAGTGGCCGACTACTTGCAGCGACAAACTGAGTCATGGCTGGGCAGTCTACATCTGGAGGCAGGCAAAGTAGTTAGTGATAACGGCCGGAATTTTGTGGCAGCCATAGCCCTTTCAAAACTCAGACACATACCTTGCCTGGCTCACACCTTGAACCTGGTGGTGCAGTGCTTCCTCAATAATTATCCGGACTTACCAGCCCTGCTCCATAAGGTGCGAAGACTGCGCTCGTACACTCCAGTCGTATGCAGAAGCTGCAGCGATTGCTCCACCTTCCCAAGCACCGCCAAATTATCGACGTTGCAACAAGGTGGAACTCTACCCTGCACATGGTTCAGAGGCTGTGCGAACAGAGGCAGGCTGTAATGCATTTGTGGCAGGATACACGGGCAGGCAGTTTGCAGGCAGACATGGAGTTGTCTGGTGTGCAGTGGTCGAAGCTGAAAGACCTCTGTAAAGTCCTTCAGTGTTTTGAGGAATGCACATGGCTGTTAAGCGCAGACGACGCCATCATAAGCATGAGCATCCCACTTATGCGTCTGCTCATGCAAACTTTGACGCACATTAAGGAGCAGGCTTCTGCAGCCGAGGAGGAGGGAAGCCTTGATGACAGTCAGCCATTGTCTGTTCAGGGAACTCTCCTCGACGAGGTGGAGGAAGAAGAGGAGGATGATGGGGATGATTATTTAGGGGAAGAGGATGCTTCTCAGGGGGCAAGAGAAAATGTTGGCGTGGCAAGGTCAGGTACAGGGTTTGTGCGTGACTTTAGGGATGTTGATTTGCCAGAAAGTGCTCCTCCACCCAGCTCTCGCAGTGCATCATTGACACCTGGAACATTGGCCCACATATGTGATTATGCCTTGCAGATCCTCAAAAGGGACCCTCGCATTGCCAAAATGATGAACGATGACGACTACTGGTTGGCCAGCATCCTGGATCCACGCTATAAAGGTAAATTCCAAAACATCATGCCACAGGAGAACCTGAGCTAATATTGGCAAACAAGCAACTCTGGTAAACCGTTTGTTTGAGGCATTTCCAGCTCACAGCAGCGGTGATGGTTCTCCCACGACCCGTAGGGGGCAACATGGATGAGGTGCTCGTGGTGCACACAGCCGAAGTGGCGTTGGACATAGTGGTTTCTTGACCATCTTAAAATAGTAAACCCTGATGAAGAAAGACGTTCTCTCGAAACGCGTTGGTTTTGTGCCACTAGCAAGCCACCGTCCTTTCCCAGTGTGACGTCACGCTACACCCTGCCCCCACCACACGCCGACCTCCTCAGCGTCGCTCACGGCCGTAGCACGCCAGGTAGCGGCGATCCGCACTGCTTCACTGCCCAGCAGCAGCGGTCATCACCCACCCCATCTAGCACGCTTGACTGCACCACCGACCACCAGCTTCCAAGTAAGTGCCACTCCTCCCTGCACTATACCAGCGAGCACAAGCCTCCTCTAACCCTCATCTATGTCACAGGTCTGCCTCTGCATATAACAGTGTAGTACCAGGTGCTCTTGATCTATCTAAGGATATTCAGCCACAAGCATTCGGCAAGGTTAGCCTCAGCCTCCACCCGAACCATCTATCATTATTCCTTGGTACCTTTTGGCTTTTTTTCTGATATTCAAATCTTTTTATCAGTAATTATATTTAAACCAGGATTAGGGGACATGTGCCAGCCAATATCCCAGTAACAGTTCCAAGGTTGGATGCACTTATGGTCGGATTCATTAATAAGTAAGTCTAGCAGAATCTCTTTTAACCCTTAAGGGGTTGCTCCCCCCTTTTTTGTAACATAAGCGTACTCTACTTGTTTATTTATTCATTCACTTTATTGGCAGCTACTTACATTTTCAAGACAAAGCGATCAGCTTTAAGGACATTACGTTTTTTCTATACACTAACAAGTGAGTAGCTTATTTTCTAAAACAAAGCAAATAGGCTTTATTTATTTATTTATTCATTCATTCATTTATTCATCCCACTTTTTGTGCCAGCTATCCATATTTCCGAGACCAGGCAACCAGCCTCCAGGACATCTTGTTTTTTCTATACATTATCAAGTGAGTAGTCTAATATTAACCCTTGTCTTTCCCAGTATAGCGCGGTGTAATTACTATTTTAAGCTTGTCTCTTTTGTCTCTAGCAGGTATTAGCACAGAACCTGTCAATCACCAGCAGCATCTGGGAACACCCAATTTTTTCTTCTAGGCCAAGTGGACTAGCGCCAGTGTGTCACTCTATTATTTAAACCCGGTTTCTTGACCATGTTGTGGACTGATTTTTCAAGTACCCCTCACGCGACTGGTAACACTGCATCTATTGAAAGTGACAGTAGACAGCAGTTGTCAACTATGGATACAAACTACTTCTCCCATATCGATGTTCTCCCTCACAGGTCATTCCCCTTTGACTATTGGGCCTGTAAACTGGACACCTGGCCTGAATTTGCACAATATGCCTTACAGGAGCTCGCTTGCCCTGCTATCCGAAAGAGTCTTCAGTGCTGCTGGATCAATCCTGACAGAAAAAAGGACCCGTCTGTCGACCCAAAATGTTGATGATCTAAGCTTCATTAAAATGAACCATGTATGGGTTTCAAACGATTTTGTCCCACCTTCCCCTGCTGACACGTAGGTTGCCAGAAAAATGTCTCGCTTTTGTCTTACTCGGACTTCTCCAATTCCTCCATTTGCAGCTGCTGAATGTTCAACATCAACATATGCCATTTTTTCCACCTCCCCCCACAGGGCTGGGGTCACCACCTGGCGCACGCACTCGTGCGAGTGCCGTTGCCCTGGACAGGTGGGTGGGCCCACTCTCGGGCGAATGCACTGGCACAGGGTCCCTCATAGTACAATCAAGTGTCTCTGACAGTGGGGGTGCACAACCGCCGTCAGACACACCAGCATACTATGAGGGGCCATGTGCCAGTGCCGCTGCCCACGAGTGGGCCCCCCCTGCTTGCACTTGCAATACTTACCTCTCCCTGCTCCACCACTGTGTAGTCTGGGCTGTTAAATCCTTCACCGGGACTGCCAATACAAATGTGGTGAACTGATAGATGATGGTTAAGACGTAGCTATGCCCTGTCCTGCTGGGCTCTATCTTCAGATGATCAATGGTTTCCATTTGTTATGGACGTCGACTCACAATGAGATGCAGTGGTGGTTTATCATCAGTTTTCACGGTTTTCCTACTCACAGACGTGTGACATTCCTGCCTACATTTTTAAATGTGTCCTCTCACGCCAATCCAATAGAATCGCCTACGGCCTGTGGCTTCTGTCTTTTGCACTCCAAAGTTACCTGACAGATCATGATAGGCAGTGAGGACAATGTCTACATCTCTCCCTGTGATCACAATTTGATGGAGATGAGTAACGGTGATGGGATCCACGGTACTGGGATACAGCAAACCTTTCTTCACAAGAACTGTTTTCGCTGTCTCCACAGACAAGGTTATTGAGGGTCAGCATCGCCTCTGAGAATTTCACAGGACCTGAACGCTGAAGTTTTAGCAAGCAGGCACAGGACCTACGGGGGCTTAGCGTCCTGCTAACTGAGATGGTAGAACACTCAGAGTCGGGCAAACTGGAGGTCATACACAGTACAGGCAAACGAGGTACAGGAGCGATAAGCAGATGGGAGGTCAGACGAAGCCAAAGGTCATACACAACAGGGCGGCGCGGCACCAAAGGGACGAGCAGAGAGCAGTCGAGTCACAAGCAGAGAGTCATACGCGAGAGGGCGGTGCGGTACAAGAGGGTCAGGAAGAACTCTTAACAGGGACAGAACCGGATCACAACCAAACAAGCAACAAGCTATCAGGCACAAGGCACACGTATACAAGAGGTCACTTAACTCCGCCGAGGGCAAGAGTATAACTGACACCGGACCTAGGTCCAGTGAGCATTAAATAGCCGCCCTCTGCCAGAGAGAGGCAGAAACAATTAACCCCCTGTCTGACCAGGACGGGCCAAAGCGAAACCCCGTCCTGTATAACAAATTTTGATTTCTTTGTAAAGCATTTCCCACATTCTGAACAGCAGTATCTCTTTTTTCCTTTGTGTTTTCTTTGTGCTAAAAAATCTGAGCTTTTAGTAAGTTCCTTGTCATACTGAAATCTTGTATCCTCTTTGTCACCTGGAATTGTGGTAATGCGAGATTGCTCAGGAGAAGGTTCCTCATGATCAGGTGGAGTATAAGAACGTGAAGTGCTGTGAAATCATCCAGGAGGTCCATGAAGGGTAATGATGAGGTTTTCTCCAGAAAAGTGCTTCCTGATACAGTATCTTCTTTATAGTTAGCGATAACCACTTATTCTCACAAGGATTTCCTATGAGGATGAAAGATAGATTGGATGTAATTTTTTCAGACAACACCAAAGGGATTTTTAATTTTTTTTATGGAGCTCAAAATGAAAACCCTCGTCAGTGAAAGTACCGGTAATAAGGAAGACAACTGTATTGCAAAGTTTTTAACACTAAGGTTCGGATACGGCTTTAAAGAAGGCTACTGCTTGCGACATTACGCAATTTTATTACAAAGTACAAAATTAAAGGAATTGTGTGATTGGATAGTATGATTGCGTACATTTTGGTATATTTTAAGATACAAAGGTTAAGTACATATAAAGATTCAATACATATAATGATTAGGTATATATATAAAGATTAACTATATACAGTATACTCACATCATCAGTCACCAAGAGGCTTTTAAACATAATCCGTCTGGAATATCAGAGAAGCAACACCAAGACAGAGACCCCTGGAAGATTCACAACACTGCACGGGCATCCCCACTTAGGCCTCTTTCACACTTCAGTTTTTTGTTTCAGTTAAAATCCGCCAAAAAGGCGGAAAAGCGGATCCGTTCCTAACTGATGGGAACGGATGGCACAGGATCCTTATTTTGACGGAACCGCAAAATGAAGAATTTTAAAGGAACCGCTGGCCGGGAGAGAGAGAGAGAATTTTTTTCGTCCGCCAGAAAGGATTTCAGGGTTAATTTTCTCCCTGACTTCCTTTCTCCGGGCATGCGCAGTGGAAAATGCGGATCCAACAACAAAAAAAAGTTCCAAGGTCCGTCCAGGCATGCCGGCGGATGAAAAAAATTTGGCGGATCCTCACAAAAACGGATCCAACGGATGGCCATCCGTCAAGATCCGCCAGTAATGCAACTCAATGGGGAAAAAAACGGATCCGCAGAACAAAATGGTGGATCCGTTTTTTTCAAAACCTGGAGGATTTTGACTGATGGTCAAAAACGGAAGTGTGAAAGAGGCCTTATGCAGGTATCAACACTGTACATGTGTGCAGGTATCCAGTTTTTGCTTCTGTATAAGTCATGTTTCTCTGGCCTTATATAATAAATTACACTAATGTGTAACTTGCTTCACTCAACCCATCCAGTGGCTGGCCTTCAAGGTTGGATGAAACAGACAACATGGCATCATCAGACAATGGGTTGTAAACCCTAACAATATAAAAGCCACATGGGTTTAGATAAAGCCAACACAGACAGAGGTTAAGTAAACCTTAATGTTTTACAATGACAAACATAGCTGTAACTGTTAATGTTTGATCAGAAATGCAGCTATGTAATATACAGAATTCATTCTATATATTTCAATATGGACTCAAAATAGCCATTTTTATATTTGCACTACAATCCACC
Organism: Dendrobates tinctorius; assembly: GCF_039654945.1. Taxonomy (NCBI): domain Eukaryota; kingdom Metazoa; phylum Chordata; class Amphibia; order Anura; family Dendrobatidae; genus Dendrobates; species Dendrobates tinctorius. Next base: position 108,241 of record NW_027362185.1, on the reverse strand, counting down.
CTTGTCTATTTTGAGCCAAACATTATTTATACAAGGTACCATATACAACAGCACAAAGCAATGCATGCTCAAAGTATAGCAAAAATTCCTATTGTATATGAAGTTCTGGGTCAAATTTTCTTCTTGTATGTCTTCATCTTGAATAGATACCCCTATCATCATTGTCCATAACTGTAAAGGGGTTGGTACTGCCACCAGACAAGTTTCTAATATATTGGTAGCAGTAGTAGTCTTTGTCACACCAAAATGACTAGTGTTCATCAGCTAAGCCATGTAAATCCATAGATTCTCTTTGGTTTTCCATAAAACTCTATTTTCCATGGTTGGTCTCTCGGATTTTCATCTGAAGCTCTCTTTGGTAGTGGCAGAAGTTGAAAGGACCATGACACTGTGGCTGCAACGATGCACCATTTCCAGATTCTGATCTAAAGGGAAAAATATATATATTATTTGAGATAACACCTGTCAGTTGGGACGTGTTCCCACTTCTGTTGCTCGGGTTTCAAAACTATCAGCACATTATCTGCTTCACGAACAATTACTTTAGCAGGTTCTGGAGGACCTTTGTCCCCCAGATTTTTACACCATCATTGATGGGATTTGAGGATCCAAATCCTTTATCAAATCTAACCATCTGGTCTGTGCCCATTGGTAAGCAGCTATTTCTCCATATTTCTGGTGTGCCCACTGAGTCAATCTGAGCAGTCCCTCAGTGGCGTCAGTCTTTGAACTGGATTCAGCGACTGATATTTTGGAAGGTTCCTCTGCTAATAAGTTGAAGTGTCTTTCCAGTGTACCTGAAGCACAATAAGCATCATCATTAAACACAGTCACTTTAATTCTTTGTACAATTGTCCAGATATCTTGATACAACTATTTCTCCACACAGAATTGTCCCATTCAGTAGTAGGAGGCACAAGCACACCAGTCTTCTCCTAATACTGTAACCTTGCACCCACTGAATTGTTTTGGATTTACATAAATAAACTGGCCTCCACCCTCCACTCTTGAATCTACCAAAACTTTATCATGTTGGCTGTTTTTATTGTTCAGTTAATCACCAAATCTGCATGGGGCGTCTATCCACTTGTGGAGTATGGCCAGCAAGTCAATAACTCTTATCTTCTTCCCCCCATTGATCCTCGATTTTAGATAACATCTTGGAAGGCTCAAATGATAACCTCTTCATATGGGCTTTGAATTCCTGTATCAAGGATTTCATTTCAGCATAAAGATCCTCAATCCCCTGTGCTGTGGGCTTTGATGAAGACGGAGAGGGAGTGGGCCCTCTCTCTCCCCGTGTCCTGTCTCGCCCCTGCTGTGGAGATTCAGAATCTTTTACTGTAACCTCTATTATGTGAAATATCCGGCTTGTTATTAATTCCTCTCTTTTGATACAGTTTCCACATCTCTCCAGTACCAATCCCATCTATTCTATCCCTGTGGACGCCATCCTTTATTAAGGCCCTAAACATATGTTTCCGGGTAATACGGGGTGTAGGATTGTAATGACTTTTGTCACTGTAATGCTGCTCTTCAGATGGAAAATTACCTTTTTGTTTGGGACCCCAGTCTCCAAGATCCCTTAACTCTCGAATTGCCTCCAATGTATTAGCGATTGTTTTCCCAGTTTGATTTACCATAAACGTCATCATGACGTGTTTATAAGCTGGAGGGGCATGTCTAATGATACGATTTCTAACAGATACACTTACACAAACTTGCATATAATCATTATAGGTGTTTGCTGAATTAGCATTTTTCATTACCTCCTCCTTCAACCTCTGAGCACAATCTTTTAACGTAAACCATGGTTTTTCATTGGGCGGCCAGTCCGCCTCAGATGGGTATTTATGCCGCAATGCGATAACCACAACATCAAGCATACTACACACCACATGTGGTTGCTGGATTATCAAGGTATGGAATGCCTCCTTCACTACAGGCTCATGACTGAGCTGGACAAATTTTGGGCCATCCACAGCATCTACCTGTACTTCATGAGCTCCCATCTCCCATAATCTGACTGCCCAAGCTGCCAGGGATTCATTTGACTTTTGAGAAAAATGATCATGAAGATCATTAAGCTCCTGCTGACTGTAATCCTCTATCGCATTCTCATTCAGTTTACCTGTCGCTGTCTCTACAATCCGTCTCCGATATATAGGATGAACTTTCACTGGGTTAAGAGGAGGAACAATTTCCCTTTTTCCATGGAAATTATCATCCTCAGACTCGGGATCGGTGATGTTTTCGGAGTCAGTTGAATTCCACACATCACCATCCCACTGATCAGGGTTCCACTCTATCCCTGCTTTGGCTATGACCAAAGCTACTTTCTTTTTATTCACCTTGCCTTTCCTCCTTCTGTTCTTATACTCTGCTATACGTACGGCAGCCTTTTCTGCAACATTTTGATAACCATCACATTTATCCATTAGTATCTTATTCTGACATTGTGCTATAACCAATGAATTCTGGGCTTCACACAACTGTTTTTCCAATTCCTGTACTTTTGTTAACATACATATTCTTTCCTTATGCTGTTTTCTATATGCAGACAATAATATCCATCCACGCCTACCACCAGCGCTCAACTCTTCACCTTTCTCAACTTTCACTTTCTCTAAGCATGCAGCCACATCAGCAGGTTCAGCATCCTTCAGACATCTGTCCCATGCTTCAACCAAACCAGCACTGTGCGACCAATTGGTTGCCAAAATATGATAGGGAGCCTGTTCCCAGCCTGGAATCTCAATAGATTCACCCACAGCCACCTTTTTCTTAAAGACAGTCATGTTTTACGCAATATCACACTATCACACAGAGTCCTGTTAATAATAATAAAAAAACTTCTGAGCCTTCTGCGTATCCTGCCGACTACGCCAATTTATGTATTGCCAAGTTTTTAACACTAAGGTTTGGATACAGCTTTAAAGAAGGCTACTGCTTGCGATATAACGCAATTTTATTACAAAGTACAAAATTAAAGGAATTGTGTGATTGGATAGTATGATTGCGTACACTTTGGTATATTTTAAGATACAAAGGTTTAGTACATATAAAGATTCAATACATATAATGATTAGGTATATATATAAAGATTAACTATATACAGTATACTCACATCATTAGTCACCAAGAGGCTTTTAAACATCATCCGTCTTGAATATCAGAGAAGCAACACCAAGACAGAGACCCCTGGAAGATTCACAACACTGCACGGGCGTCCCCACTTATGCAGGTATCAACACTGTACATGTGTACAGTTTTTGCTTCTGTCTAAGTCATGTTTCTCTGGCCTTATATAATAAATTACACTAATGTGTAACTTGCTTCACTCAACCCATCCAGTGGCTGGCCTTTAAGGTTGGATGAAACAGACAACATGGCATCATCAGACAATGGGTTGTAAACCCTAACAATATAAAAGCCACATGGGTTTAGATAGAACCAACACAGACAGAGGTTAAGTAAACCTTAATGTTTTACAATGACAAACATAGCTGTAACTGTTAATGTTTGATCAGAATTGCAGCTATGTAATATACAGAATTCATTCTATATATTTCAATATGGACTCAAAATAGCCATTTTTATATTTGCACTACAACAACTACATGCCATAACATTATCATGACGACGGGTAAAATGAATAACACTTAGAAACTGGTGACATTGGCACAAGTCAGGGGTGGCAGAGATTACACAGCAATTGGACAGTTCTTAAAATAAACTGGTCATCAGGAATTACCCCCCTAATGTACCACCAGTGTCATTTCACTCTCGTAGCAAGCTTCCTATCATGATACCCTTAGTGTAGAAAAATGTCCACGCAATTAAAAATGGAGCTTTAATAGTTCAGTACCATATGCAAATGAAATTGACTAATCACAAAAGTGGCCCTACATCCCGGAGCAGTGGAGCTCCAGCCACTGTATTCACATCCTCAGTTTGCATAAGGCAGTGTTTCTCAACTCCAGTCCTCAAGACCCACCAACAGGGCAAGTTTTCAGGATTTCCTTAGTATTGCACAGGTGATAATTTCATCACCTGCTCAAGCATTAATTCCATCACCTATGCAATAATAATGAAATCCTGAAAACTTGACTTGTTGGTGAGTCTTGAGGACTGTAGTTGAGAAACACTGGCCTAAGGGCATGATAGGAACCCTTAGAAGCCTGCAACAGCACTGAAGGCACATAAACCCCTTAAGGACCAAGCCACTTTGTACGTTAATGCCCAAGCCTCATTTTACAATTCTTACCAGCGTCACTTTAAGAGGTAATAACTCTGGAGTTCCACACATCCCAGTGATTGTAAGAAGACTGTTTTTTGTGGCATTGTACTTCATGTCAGTTGTATATTTTGGTCATTTGTATTTATTTATGGAAATATCAAAAATTTGACAAAATTTGAATATTTTGCAGTTTGCAAACTTTGAATTTCTGTGTCTTTATACCAGATAAGTTTTTAATAAATGACATTTACCCCTTGTCTACTTTGCATCAGCATCATTTTTAACTCCTTTTTGACATTGGGCGTAATAGTACGCCGATGTCAGACTCCCTCCGTTTGATGTGGGCTCCGGCGTTGAGCCCACATCTTTTTCAGCACGTCAGCTGTTTAAAAACATCAGCTCGTCACACAAAAAATAAGCCCTCACCCAACCCGAGATCACGAAACATGGAGACGTTACGGGTATCGGAAAAGGGCACAATTTTTTTATTTTGAAATATTTTTTACCACTTAGATAAAAAAAGAACCTGGTGCCTGTGAACTCGCAGTGACCTGAAGAATCATAATGGCAGGTCAGCTTTAACATTTAGTGAACATAGTAAAAAACGAAAGCAAAAAACCACTGTGGAACTGCACTTTTTTGCAATTTCACCGCTCTTGGAATTTTTTTCCCTGTTTTCCAGTACACAATATGGTAAAACCAATGGTGTCAATCACAAGCACAACTTGTCCTGCAAAAAAACAAGCCCTCAGATGGACATTTTGACCAAAAAATAAAAAAAGTTAAGGCTCTGGGAAGAAGGGGAGCAAAAAATGAACACGCAAAACCAAAAATACCTCTGGTCATTAAGGGGTTAAAGCATAATTTTTTTTGTGAAGAAGTTATAAGGCGTAAAATTTTATCAGCAATTTGGTTTTGTAAATTTTATTGTAAAAATGACAATTTTTTTTTTTTAGGGACCACAACACATTTGAAGTGACTTTGAGGCACCTATGCGATAGAAAATCTCTAAAAGTGACTTAATTTTAAAAACTGCATCACTCAACGTGCTCACAACCACATTCAAGAAGTTTATTAACCCTTCAGGTGCTTCACAGAAATTAAAGCAACGTGGAAGGAAAAAATTAAATTTTACTTTTTCCTACAAAAATGTTGTTTAGCCCCATATTTTGCATTTTTACGAGGATAACAGGAGAAAATGGACCTCATAATTTGTTGTGTACTTTCCCCTGAGTATGCAGATACCCCCATATGTGGGGGAAGGCTACTGTTTAGGAACATGGCGGGGCTCGGAAAGGAAGGAGGTGCAATTTGTCTTTTGGAGAGCAAAATCGGCTAAAAAAGATAGTGGACACCATGTTGTGTTGGAGAGCCCCTGATGTGCCTAATCAGTGGAAACACAAACAGTGTTTCACAAAATGTTATACCAATCAACGGTGAAGAAAAAAAATTACATTTTTTACCACTATAATGTTGTTTTATCCCCAGATTTTACATTTTCACAAGAGGAATTGGGTAAAGATGACCACATAAATTATTACACAATTCCTGCTGAACGTGGCAATACCCCATATGTTTCTGTACAGAACTGCTTAGCTACATGGTGAGACTCAGGAGGGAAGAAGCGCTATTTGACTCTTGGAGAACAATTTTCATAGAATAGTTTGCGGACTCCATATATAGAGACCCTAAGTGGCAGAAGAGCAGAATTCCCCCTCAAGTGACCCCATTTTAGTAATTACACCACTCTGAGAATTTATCTACAGGTGTAGTGATGAATTTGACTCCATGTGTGTTTTCCAGAAACAAGCAGCAATGAATGTTGCTAAGTGAACATGCAAAAATGCCATTATAGTGCCCGGATATATTGCAGTGCCTGGTATGTTGTAGTGCCTGTACACTGTTGCATCCAGTACATTGTAGTGCCCAATGCATTGCAGTGTCCAGTACATTGTAGTGCCCAATATATTGCAGTGTCCAGTACTTTGTAGTGTACAATACATTGCAGTGACCAGTACACTGTAGTGCCCCGTACATTGTAGTGCCCTGAACAATATGCTCAGCTCGTGCTTCTGGAGACATTCACCCTGTACTGTAAATGAAGTGGGGCTCCTCGATACATTAATGTTAAATGTACTGACCCCAACTGCGGTTTAGGAACACTGTGGGACCTCAGGAGGACGGTGTATTTGGTAGCTCATATTTTGGTGGATTTCTTTGGTGTTAGCCAAGTCACTTTTTCAAAGCCTTTGTGCTATCAGTAATGTGGACACCTACATTTCTGTTAACAAATGAGAAACCTTAGTGGGGACTTTTTTTTTCCTGAGATGACTAGAAGCTTTTATCGGAGGCATTTTGGGGTAAACAACATTTTGGATCACATTTATGCTGTGCTCCACGCTGAGCAATTACATCAGGGTTTCCATCTAAATCTACAAAATACGTGATTCAGATGACACTTACGAGGGATCCATTCCCTATAATGAGGCAGCAGTTACTCTGGACTCTGTCTGGCCTCTGTTCAGTGATGTCCTCCTTTTCGGTGCTGCACAAAACTGTGGTGGATCGCCCTATTATGCACGCTTAAAAAGATTGTCACTGCTGAACCATAGGACAGAGTGCATCCACAGTTCTTCCATCTTCCTTATTATAGGGACTCTTCCGCCAGAGGTTCTTTCTGAATCACAAACTCAGACATTTATATGGCAGCAGTGACTTATGTAAGAAAAATATTAAAGTAAAAGATGGAATATTAAAAAAATGTCTAATTAGAAAAATTAAATATGTGCTTCCTAAATCATTAGAAATTAGCTTGGAGAGTCTTCTTACGAACTATCTAAAATATAACCTTTATTAATTCATTATAAAAGTAATTCAACCCCAGACAAAAAACATGAAATACATATTTTACATAAATAAAGTGCTCGTGCTGAACCAGTGCTCATTAAAAAGATGGTTTGATCTCACCCATCCGTAGAGTTCTGTTAGTAGCCAGATCCCGTATGGCCGGAGCAGTAATATATATGTATAGAAGAGAGGGAAGGGGGGAAACTGTCACTCCCTGTCGTGCCCCTGCATTGCTCCCGTCCTTACAAGGACAGTACCCGAATATGATCTGCTACTGATACCCACACCATATGTACAGTACAGACCAAAAGTTTGGACACACCTTCTCATTCAAAGAGTTTTCTTTATTCTCATGACTATGAAAATTGTAGATTCACTCTGAAGGCATCAAAACTACGAATTAACACATGTAGAATTATATAATTAACAAAAAAGTGTGAAACAACTGAAAATATGTCTTATATTCTAGGTTCTTCAAAGTAGCCACCTTTTGCTTTGATGTCACTGGAAATGGTCTTCCAACAGTCTTGAAGGAGTTCCCAGAGATGCTTAGCACTTGTTGGCTATTTGCCTTCACTCTGCTATATGTGCATTTGTCATCAGACAGGGTTTTGGGAAGGCCAAATCTTGTGGTATGAGTTTTTTCTATGTTAGCTGTTTTGACATTAGTGTTTGGTCTGTACTGTATGTGAATAGATGTCTTCCCTACGCGTTTCTTCCCTGGTAGAAGGGATTCATCAGGGGAACAGAGAGGAGAGAATAGTGGATATTCATAGACCCTGCAGTGGCAGGAGCACGGTGTGCTATGCGACTTATAACCTACTGCAGAGGGAGCTTTCTGAGATGGTTAAATCTTTTCAGGGTTCTATTTCCCAATCTGTCTGTAAGCACTCGGACACTGTTGATGTTTCGCTGTACTCTCCTGAACCTACGGTCAGGCTCCCCGATACCTTCTCCGGAGAAAAGGAGAAGTGCCATACGTTCAGGAGATGAGAGTCAGCAGGTGTGGATAATTTTTTTCTTACTTTGGGAGGGACCTCAATCATGGGCTTTTTCTCTTTACCTGCTACTGCCCTCGAACGTTTGTCTATGGATAGGTTCTTTGAGGCCTTAGGACTTATTTTTGATGAACCAGACCGGGTCAGGGTGGCAGAGGACACAATCACGGGTCTCTTTCAGGGTAAACTCTTGGTCGAATGGCATTACTCAAAGTTCCGATGATGGTCCACTGAGGTGTCCTGGAACGACTGTTCTGTTTCCTATCATGGATCACACTCTGTGGATATCTCCAGGCTTTCTATTACATGAGAGGCAATCCACAATTACAAGAGGTCTCCTCACAACAACTAACCAACAAGTTCCAAAACTGTATAGCACTCACATAATCGTAGTAAAGACCCCTAGAGGCCACATCATCATATAACATATTGCTACATCCTTTCTCTTTTAACTAGAAGAACAATAAAAAATAATAAAACAATGGATACTATGACCTAGTTAGAGCTATTGTCGAGGTAGCTATTTTGGGAGGGCTAAATTAACTCTTCACGGTTGAGCCAGTGATTTCCAAATTATTCCAGTGTTGCTAGAAACTCAAATGACCACACGGAGACGGGGGTCTCTGTTGTGAGTTAATTTTCCCCTTCATTACTGAGGTCCGAGGAACTCCCTCTTCTGGTGAAGAAAGGTAGTGAGCCTGATTGTCAAACACCTGAGGCTGATTATGATGACTGGCTGAGTGGAGTTACGGACTAGATATAAGGCTGTCGACGCCCTTCTGCCCTGCGGGTGATTTCTCTGTGGGATCCTTGGAGACCAGTCTGAATTCCTGCTCCTCCAAAGCTAAGTTTGCTGCTCTGCCTTTTGCTTTTGTGTTTTGACTTTGGTTTTGCTTTGTTTTTCTGGATTTCTGCCATTCCCTGCTGGGGTGTGCTGAATTCACTTAGCTCTGTCTTCTGAAAATACCTGAGTGCTGATTTAGTTTTTGAAGCCTAGCTGCTTCAGGGCCTTTTTCATATCAGCTGGTTGGCTTATGTCTTTGATAGGGTTTTGGCAGATTGCAGACAGCAGCCTTCCTGTCCTTTCCTATCTAGGTAGTTTTGGGGCCCCGTCTTTGCTCAGTCTATCTTTCTGTCTGTGTTAGTATTTTCATCTTCTCCGTCATTATATGTTGGGGGCTGCCTATTGCTTTGGGGTCTGCTCTGGGGCAGTTTAGATTTCCCCTTTCTTTCTTTAGGCCTATGTATTTCTCCGGCTGTGATCGAGGGGTCTAGGGCATCGTAGGAACCCCCCACGGCTACTGCTAGTTGTGTTGATAGGTTCAGGGGTCTGCAATCTGATAGTTGCCAACTCCTCTGGTTTTCTGGACTTAGCTTGTATTTCTGCTTTTGCCTCCTACGGTGACTCATTCATAACAGAATCACCCGCCTCACTGCAGATTCTAGGGTACTCAATAGCAGGAAAGAATTGTAAAAAAAAAAAAAAAAAAAGTGCATATTTTTTCCTCTATATCTCTGAGGCCGTAGGGGGAATTTTTTTTTTCTCTCAATGGAGATAAAGCAATTGTCTCATCGTGTGGAGCAGCTCGCTGCGGAAGTGCAGGGAATTTCCGCCTACCTTGCTCATTCACATGCTGCTGAACCAAAGATTCCTACACCTGATGTATTTTTTGGGGATCGGTCTAAATTTTTGAATTTCAAAAATAATTGTAAATTATTTTTTGCCTTGAAGCCTAACTCGTCAGGGAGCTCCGCGCAGCAGGTTAAAATTGTCATCTCTTTGCTGCGTGGCGATCCCCAGGATTGGGCGTTTTCTTTGAAACCAGATGATCCTATTCTGACTAATGTGAACGCATTCTTTCAAGCTTTGGGGTTGTTGTATGACGAACCTAATTCCATTGATCAGGCTGAAAAGACCCTGCTGGCATTGAGCCAGGGTCGTGATTCTGCAGAATTGTACTGTCAAAAATTCCGAAAGTGGGCAGTACTTACTACCTGGAATGATAATGCCTTGGCTGCTCTCTTTTGGAAGGGGTTGTCAGAAGCCGTAAAAGATACTATGGTGGGATTTCCTGTTCCCTCTGGTCTTGACGATTCTATGTTATTAGCCATTCAGGTTGATTGGCGTTTGCGCGAACGCAAAGCAGCACGAGAGGTGTTGCCACCTGTTGAACAAATGTATGAACCTATGCAATGTGATAGAGTTTTTTTCCAGAGAGCAGCGTCAGGAGTTCAGAAGGCGTAATAAGTTGTGTTTTTCCTGTGGAGATGCCTCGCATATTATTTCTGTCTGTCCCAAACGAGAGAAACGCTTTGCACACACGTTTTCTGTTGGGGGTGTTCAACCTAAGTTTCTTCTGGCTATTACTCTGATCTGCTCCCTGTCCACATTTTCCGCCAAGGCTTTTGTGGATTCGGGAGCAGCCCTAAACCTAATGGACTTGGATTTTGCTAAACGTTGTGGATTTCCGATGACACCTCTGCAGACGCCTATCCCTTTGAGGGGAATTGATGCTACTCCTTTGGCTAAAAATAAACCCCAGTTTTGGACCCAGGTGGTAATGCGGGTCGCCCCAGACCATCAAGAAAATTGCAGATTTCTGGTGTTGCATAATCTGCATGATACTATTGTTCTGGGGTTTCCCTGGTTACAGATTCATAATCCAGTTTTGGATTGGAAATCTGTGTCTGTGGTGAGTTGGGGTTGTTGGTGTGCCTTTAGTGAGGCTCCGGTGTTTTCCACCTCTCAGTCGCATGATGTTCCTGATTATTTGGCGGATTTTTATGATGTATTTAGTGAGAATGAGTCTGCGTCTCTGCCTCCTCATAGGAGTTATGACTGTGCAATTGAACTAAGCCCGGGGTGTAAATTTCCCAAGGGTCGGCTCTTCAATTTATCTGTACCCGAGCACGAGGCTATGCGATCCTATATTAAGGAGGCGTTGGAGAAGGGTCATATTAGACCATCCTCGTCACCCTTAGGTGCCGGTTTTTTTTTTGTAGCCAAAAAGGATGGATCATTAAGACCTTGTATTGATTATCGTGCCCTCAACACAATTACTGTTAAATATCAGTATCCGTTACCCCTGATTTCTGATCTACTCTCCAGAGTTAAAGGTGCTTGCTGGTTTACCAAGCTTGACCTCAGGGGGGCGTATAATCTTATTCGCATTAAGCATGGGGATGAATGGAAGACGGCGTTTAATACTCCGGAGGGACATTTTGAGTACCTGGTGATGCCTTTTGGGCTCACTAATGCCCCTTCTGTCTTCCAGTGCTTCAAGAACGATATTTTCCGAGATTTTGTCGATAAATTTTTGATTATCTATCTGGATGATATTTTGATCTTCTCCAAGGATTGGGATTCTCATGTGGAACATATTCGGACTGTGTTCCGGATCTTGAGGGAGAATTCCCTGTATGTCAAGGGATCTAAATGCCTTTTTGGAGTACAGAGGATTTCTTTTTTGGGATTTATTTTGTCCCCGTCAACTATTGAAATGGACCCGGCCAAGGTACAGGCCATTCACGATTGGGTTCAGTCCACTTCTTTGAAGGCCCTCCAGAAGTTTTTGGGTTTTGCTAATTTTTATCGGAAATTTATAGCAAAATTTTCTAGTATTGCCAAGCCATTGACTGATTTGACTAAAAAGGGTGCTGATGTGTTAAATTGGTCTCCGGAGGCTGTTTCTTCCTTATAGGAGCTGAAGCGAAGATTCACCTCCGCCCCGGTTTTGCGGCAACCTGATGTCTCACTTCCATTCCAGGTAGAGGTGGATGCTTCTGAGATTGGTGCAGGAGCTGTTTTGTCCCAAAAGGATCCTGTAACATCTAAAATTAATCCCTGTGCTTTCTTTTCCCGAAAGTTCTCTCCATCTGAACGTAACTATGATGTGGGGAATAGGGAACTGTTGGCCATGAAATGGGCATTTGAGAAGTGGAGACAATGGTTGGAGGGAGCTAAGCATCAAGTCGTGGTCCTCACTGACCACAAGAATTTGATTTACCTAGAGTCGGCAAAGCGCTTGAACCCTAGACAGACTAGGTGGGCCTTGTTTTTTACACGTTTTGATTTTGTGGTTTCTTTTCTTCCTGGAACAAAGAATGTCAAGGCAGAGGCCCTCTCTAGGAGCTTCCTTGCTGATTCTCCTGTGGTGACCAAGCCTGCTACCATCTTAGGCGATGGGGTAGTTCTTTTTGCCATCTCGCCCGATTTGAGACGTGCTCTGGAAGAGTTCCAGGAGGACAAACCTGAGCGTTGTCCCAGTGGAAAGTTTTATGTTCCTGACCAGTGGAAGAAGAGAGTGATGTCTGAAGTTCATTGCTCTGCTTTGGCTGGTATCCAGGTATTTTTGGTACTAGAGATCTGGTGAGTCGGTTTTTTTGGTGGCCCTCCTTGTCTCGTGATGTCAGGAATTTTGTGCAGTCCTGTGAGACGTGCTCCCGGTCTAAATCGTGTTCTCGCTCTAGTGGGTTGTTGATGCCTTTGCCTGTCCCCAAGAGGCCATGGACCCATATTTCAATGGATTTCATCTCTGATATGCCTGTCTCTCAGAGGATGACTGTTATTTGGGTGATTTGTGATAGGTTCTCTAAGATGGTTCATCTTGTACCACTCCCTAAGTTGCCGTCTTCCTCTGAGTTGGTGCCCCTGTTTTTACAACAGGTGGTTCGTTTGCACGGGATTCCTGAGAACATTGTATCTGACAGAGGAGTCCAGTTTGTGTCTAGATTTTGGAGAACTTTCTGTTCCAGGCTGGGAATTCAGTTGTCCTTCTCCTCTGCTTTTCACCCTCAGACCAATGGGCAGACAGAGAGAACAAACCAAACCTTGGAGTCATATTTGAGATGTTTTATTTCTGCTGATCAGGATGATTGGGTTTCATTTTTGCCCTTGGCCGAATTTGCTTTGAATAATAGAGCTAGTTCTGCCACTTTGATGTCACCTTTTTTTTGTAACTTTGGGTTTCATCCTCGATTTTCTTCAGGGCAGGTGGAGCCCTCTGCCTGCCCAGGTGTTAACACTGTGGTGGAGAAAATGCACCAGATCTGGGACCAAGTGGTGGATAAGTTGTCTCTCTCCCAGGAGAAGGCCCAGCGGTTTTCCAACCAACATAGGACCATTGGTCCCCAGTTTAAGGTTGGTGATATGGTGTGGTTATCATCAAAAAATATTGCTATGAAGGTGGCTTCTCCTAAGTTTAAGCCTAGATTTATTGGACCTTACAAGATTGTGGAGATTATTAATCCGGTCTCTTTTCGTTTGGCTCTTCCTGTCACATTTAAAATCCATAATGTGTTCCATAAATCTTTGTTGAAGAGGTTTGTTGAACCTGTTGTTCCGGGGGTGGCACCTCCAGACCCTGTATTGGTTGAAGGTAACATGGAGTATGAGGTAGAGAAAGTACTGGATTCCCGTCTGGCTAGACGGAGACTCCAGTATTTGGTTAAGTGGAAGGGTTATGGTCAGGAGGATAATTCCTGGGTCTCTGCCTCTGATATTCATGCCAAACGATTGGTGCGTGCCTTTCATCGGGCTCACCCTGATCACCCTGGTGGCGTAGTTGAGGGTTCGGTGACCCCTCCTCAAGGGGGAGGTACTGTTGTGAGTTCATTTTCCCCTTCATTACTGAGGTCCAAGGAACTCCCTCTTCTGGTGAAGAAAGGTAGTGAGCCTGATTGTCAAACACCTGAGGCTGATTATGATGACTGGCTGAGTGGAGTTACGGACTGGATATAAGGCTGTCGACGCCCTTCTGCCCTGCGGGTGATTTCTCTGTGGGATCCTTGGAGACCAGTCTGAATTCCTGCTCCTCCAAAGCTAAGTTTGCTGCTCTGCCTTTTGCTTTTGTGTTTTGACTTTGGTTTTGCTGTTTTTCTGGATTTCTGCCATTCCCTGCTGGGGTGTGCTAAATTCACTTAGCTCTGTCTTCTGAAAATACCTGAGTGCTGATTTAGTTTTTGAAGCCTAGCTGCTTCAGGGCCTTTTTCATATCAGCTGGTTGGCTTATGTCTTTGATAGGGTTTTGGCAGATTGCAGACAGCAGCCTTCCTGTCCTTTCCTATCTAGGTAGTTTTGGGGCCCCGTCTTTGCTCAGTCTATCTTTCTGTCTGTGTTAGTATTTTTATCTTGCTTCTCCGTCATTATATGTTGGGGGCTGCCTATTGCTTTGGGGTCTGCTCTGGGGCAGTTTAGATTTCCCCTTTCTTTCTTTAGGCCTGTGTATTTCTCCGGCTGTGATCGAGGGGTCTAGGGCATCGTAGGAACCCCCCACGGCTACTGCTAGTTGTGTTGATAGGTTCAGGGGTCTGCAATCTGATAGTTGCCAACTTCTCTGGTTTTCTGGACTTAGCTTGTATTTCTGCTTTTGCCTCCTACGGTGACTCATTCATAACAGGTCTCTGTACGGGAGGATCGAGGCAGATCACTAAGCCCCTTTATTTTAGTCACATCTTTTATAATCTTTTGCTTAATTATGCAAGGTTCTCAAGTACCAATAAAATCATTTCACTTTGTAAGCCAATAATATTGCAAGAAAACCAGAAACTACATATACAGTGGGGAAAAAAAGTATTTAGTCAGTCAGCAATAGTGCAAGTTCCACCACTTAAAAAGATGTGAGGCGTCTGTAATTTACATCATAGGTAGACCTCAACTATGGGAGACAAACTGAGAAAAAAAAATCCAGAAAATCACATTGTCTGTTTTTTTTTCATTTTATTTGCATATTATGGTGGAAAATAAGTATTTGGTCAGAAACAAGCAGTCAAGATTTCTGGCTCTCACAGACCTGTAACTTCTTCTTTAAGAGTCTCCTCTTTCCTCCACTCATTACCTGTAGTAATGGCACCTGTTTAAACTTGTTATCAGTATAAAAAGACACCTGTGCACACCCTCAAACAGTCTGACTCCAAACTCCACTATGGTGAAGACCAAAGAGCTGTCAAAGGACACCAGAAACAAAATTGTAGCCCTGCACCAGGCTGGGAAGACTGAATCTGCAATAGCCAACCAGCTTGGAGTGAAGAAATCAACTGTGGGAGCAATAATTAGAAAATGGAAGACATACAAGACCACTGATAATCTCCCTCGATCTGGTGCTCCACGCAAAATCCCACCCCGTGGGGTCAGAATGATCACAAGAACGGTGAGCAAAAATCCCAGAACCACGCGGGGGGACCTAGTGAATGAACTGCAGAGAGCTGGGACCAATGTAACAAGGCCTACCATAAGTAACACACTACGCCACCATGGACTCAGATCCTGCAGTGCCAGACGTGTCCCACTGCTTAAGCCTGTACATGTCCGGGCCCGTCTGAAGTTTGCTAGAGAGCATTTGGATGATCCAGAGGAGTTTTGGGAGAATGTCCTATGGTCTGATGAAACCAAACTGGAACTGTTTGGTAGAAACACAACTTGTCGTGTTTGGAGGAAAAAGAATACTGAGTTGCATCCATCAAACACCATACCTACTGTAAAGCATGGTGGTGGAAACATCATGCTTTGGGGCTGTTTCTCTGCAAAGGGGCCAGGACGACTGATCCGGGTACATGAAAGAATGAATGGGGCCATGTATCGTGAGATTTTGAGTGCAAACCTCCTTCCATCAGCAAGGGCATTGAAGATGAAACGTGGCTGGGTCTTTCAACATGACAATGATCCAAAGCACACCGCCAGGGCAATGAAGGAGTGGCTTCGTAAGAAGCATTTCAAGGTCCTGGAGTGGCCTAGCCAGTCTCCAGATCTCAACCCTATAGAAAACCTTTGGAGGGAGTTGAAAGTCCCGTGTTGCCAAGCAAAAAGCCAAAAACATCACTGCTCTAGAGGAGATCTGCATGGAGGAATGGGCCAACATACCAACAACAGTGTGTGGCAACCTTGTGAAGACTTACAGAAAAAGTTTGACCTCTGTCATTGCCAACAAAGGATATATCACAAAGTATTGAGATGAAATTTTGTTTCTGACCAAATACTTATTTTCCACCATAATATGCAAATAAAATGAAAAAAAAACAGACAATGTGATTTTCTGGATTTTTTGTTCTCAGTTTGTCTTCCATAGTTGAGGTCTACCTATGATGTAAATTACAGACGCCTCTCATCTTTTTAAGTGGTGGAACTTGCACTATTGCTGACTGACTAAATACTTTTTTTCCCCACTGTATGTCCGTACCTAAATAGCGTAGAAAGTAGTATAATGGCATATTCTTCAGAGGTTTACACCCCCGCCTCCCTTATCTTATACAGATGAGAACAGTCTGGTTTCATGACAGCCCATGCCAATTATAAAAATTTATCTTACAACAACAAAAACGGAGAAACGACACCTTACAGAGAAATGGAGAAGTGAAACTCAAGCTCTGATTTTAGTATTAACCCTTCACATTCCCCTCTAGATACATTTTTTTAACACATATGCAGCATCAGAGGTGCTATGCCAAGCTAACAGCTTGAGGGGTACTGGTCTTCACATGACTGATGCCGTGTTACCAGTCATGGCTGTCGCGGCGCACCCATCCCCCCTGTATACTGCAGGTCACGAATAATAATTTTTGATGATGGTGATGGGGAACTTTTGTAGGTAGCCATGTGCTTGGCTTCAACATCTTCATCAAGTAGCCTTTTGAGATCGGTGCAGAGAAGAGCAGGGGCAACGACACCTTTGGTATCATCATTAGCTGGCTTAGTGCAGAATTTCCTAATACAAACAGAAATACACCAAAGAACAAGTTTTAGTATCACATATACAACAAGGATACAGGCAGCAATGTGTAACAAGCTTTGTAAGATCCCAGCTATCCAGCCCCCAATTCCCTTAAACAAATTGGCTGGATTGAGAAAGGAGAAAGTGTCTGACCACCAACTGTCCTTAGTACGATCATTATCTTTATCGTATTGATCTGAGTCATTGAATATCTTCTAACTTTAACTTTTAACTTCTACCAATAATAATATGGAAAATGCGAAAAACCAAAACATTATGTCCCTTCATTTGCTATTGGCTTGTTGGGTGATGGGGAGGACTTCATAGGGACCGTCATACAAGAGTTCTAGTCCGTGCTTCCTGACATGCCTCTTCACGACTACCAAATCACCAGGCTTCAGGTTATGACAAGTGCCGGTTTCTGCTGAATCTGGAAAAGAAAAGGAAACTAGAACATAGGTGTTAGCAAGATTTTTACTAAGCAGAATAACATATTGAACAGCACGGTCAGTCTCTTCTGATAACTGCTGGGGCTGGAAATTTGCAACTGGGGGCCTAGCACCAAACAATATCTCATATGGGGACAGGCCATATTTTACAATAGGGGTAGTACGAATGTGGTATAGTACAGTGGGTAGGAGCTCTGGCCATGGAGCCGTAGTCTCCTGCATCATTTTGGTCAATTGTCCCTTCAGTGTGCCATTCAGCCTCTCAACTTCCCCACTGGATTGTGGGTGGTACGGAGTATGGAGGTCTACAGTGGATCCAAGCATTGTCAGAACTTCTTGGTACACATGAGAAGAAAAGGCCGGGCCTTGATCATTTTCAACAACTTCTGGAACCCCATATCTGCATATAACTTCCATCACCAGTTTCTTCGCTGTGGTTTTTGCAGTCATGTTGGTAACAGGGAATGCTTCCGGCCAACTGGAGAACATGTCAACAGCAACCAAACAGTATTCATACCTTCCAGACTTAGGCAACGTGATATGGTCCACCTGGAGCCTTTGGAAAGGATAGTCGGGCTTAGCAAGATGCTTCAGGGGAACACATTGAAGTTGGCCGGGATTGCAAGTCTGACAGATATTACAGGCAAGGTTGAGCGCTGCCAAAACTGTGGAAATTCCCGGGGCCCAGTAGAATTTTTGCACCACTGCGAGGGCCTGATTCTTTCCTCGATGTGTAGGCCCATATGGCAATAGCAGGGTACATCCGCTTAGGGAGACACACAAGTTGGTCCTTTTTCCAGAGACCATTATCCATTCGTGCCCCATCAGTCTTCCATTGCTTCACCTCTTCCTTTGGAGACATTCTCTGCATCGTCATTAAGCGGTCTCGTGTGGTCCGACAGAAAACTTCAGTCTGTTGTAGATCATCAGGTTCTTGTAGGGTCAGTGCTTCTTGTAACTGTTTACGTTGAGAGCATGTGGTCACCATAGTTGGTATGGTTGGTTCAACGGGTAAGAGAGCGGCGGCTTTTGCTTACATATCCACAAATGTGTTGCCAACAGTCTGTGGACTGTTCCTAGGACCGTGCGCCTTAACTTTGATAATAGCCACCTGAGTAGGTAATTTGATCGAGTCCATGAGGGTTTTAACAGCTTCAGCATTTTTCACTGGGGTTCCGGCAGTAGTAATAAACCCTCGATTGGCCCATAGAGCGCCAAAATCGTGAGCAATACCAAATGCATACCGTGAGTCCGTGTATATATTAGCCCGTCTGTTCTTGCCAAAGTACATGCAATAGACAGAGCCTGGAGTTCTGCTTCTTGTGCTGACTGTGAGGGCGGGAGCGCAGCTGCATGCACTACAGTGTCCTCTGTGGTAAAAGCGTATCCCGTGTGGAATCTACCAAACTCGTCAGCATATCTTGAACCATCCGTGTATAACACCAGATCAGGATTTGGGAGTGGATTCTCACTGACATTTGGTGGAGTAGCTGTTTCTTCAGTCAGAAGTTGGGAACAATCATATTGGAGGTAATCCTCATCACTGCCATCTTTCCTTATCGTTCATTATACGTCTTTCAAGGCGTTGTAAAGGGGTTGCATTATGCGTGATGCATCCGGTATCCACTGACAACAATAAGTACATAAGAAAACGCTGGAGTTCAGATTCATCTTTTGGGAAAGGAAGGGAGCTGACAGCTATTATTCTTCTGCGAGGTGTCTGGCACCCTGAAGGAGACAGTAACCCAAGAATATCACTTGACCAAGGCAGAACTGAAGTCTCGAGGCCGAAACCCGACAGTTCAGTGCTGCCAGATGCTTTAAGGAGGCTAACAATGGCAGAAATGGCAAAAGACACCTGCTCATATTTTTTTTTTGCAAACTGGTTGGGACTGTTTTGGGCCCCTTGTGGCATAACTGTCCATGTTAACTGTCGGCCCTGCTAAGTGAATACAAATAGAAACTGGCAATCTGGGTGTAACGGAATGCTAAAGAAGGCATTGGTAAGATCAATAACTGTAAACCAAGCAGCATCCTGGGGTATTTGGGACAAAAGAGTATGAGGATTAGGCACCAAGTTTGAGAAACACTTACTGGTTCTACTGGCATTTTCCCTATATCATTTGGCCCTTTTGACCAGAGTTTAGATAGTATCTCTGAGAGGTATGGGGTGAGTCATTGATCCTCAGGCAATATTGGGGGTGGATCTGAGCCTATCAGGGCCATCATAACTGTGAGAAGGACATGCAAAATACAGATTTCCTCACAGTCTTCATCTACATAGGGATTATATAACAAAAAAAGCCATCTGACCATCATCTTGGAATTGTATTCTGGAGCCGAACTGTGATAATTAGAGTTGAGCGACTTTTGGTTTTTTAGGGTCGCGTTTCGTTTCGTAAAACCCGACTTTTCCAAAAGTCAGGTCGAGCAAGATCGTCCGATTATAGGGAAAAGTCGGGGTCGTCCCGAAACACGAAACCCAATGTAAGTATATGGGGAATAAAAGTCGGCAGTGAGAGGAGGACAGGAAACACACCAACAGTGCCCATTTGAATGCCAAAAGCATCAATTCTTCTTACTTAAGCTTGTCAACCTTAATTAACTTCATAATACAAGTTACGCACTGAAAAATGGGGGTTATTTGGCTACAGTTATGGGGGGGGAGGGCTGGCTCCAGGTTTTCATGTGCCCTGGGCAAAAGAGCGCCCCTTTAACACATACCACAACTCATCATGCTCCGATACGGCAGAGAAATAGTGGTATAGTACAATGAAAAATACTTCACTTTTTACATCTCATGACGAGGCCCATCTATTTCTCCATACAGAATCATTGGTCCCATATAATGTTTGAAACAGTATATGATGAGCTCCACATAATGCTACAGTATATGTTGGTCCCCATGGATGAAGCTCCACTGTCTTATGGGCCCAAATAATGCTCCAAACATAATGGGCCCCATTTCTAATGCTCTAGTGTATAATGGGCCCTGTAAATGCTGCTCCAGTGTCTGATGTCCACCTTTGGAATGTTCCAGTGTATGGTGGGCCCCATCTATCATTCTCCAGAGTATAGTGTTCCCCAAAAATTGCTGTCCCAACATTGAAAACAATCAAATAAGTCTCCTCGCTAGGGAATCCCTGTACTTGTCTGGACTCCTCGTCGTCCCCATCTTCCATCTCACTGCACAGTATTTCAACTTTGCAAGTGCTGTGATCCTGAGCAAGCAGGGGGGGCCCACTCGTTGGCGACGGCACTGGCACAGGGCCCCTGATAGTACGGTGGTGTGTCTGATGGCGGGTGGGGCGAACCTGCACTTTCATCTGCAGCTTCCTCTTTGTCACCGTGTAAGATGGAACTGTATATGGGAAGGGTAACCTGAGTTTCATCAGGGTCAGATTCAGGCCGTGTAGCGTGCGAGGGGAATGTAGTGGTCTGGGTCAATGTACCAGCAGATTCATCGAGCAGTGGCTGGGCATCAGTGCACTTGTGTCGCCCCCAGGAGTACGGTCGCCACATTGGCATTACCTTCTTCCTAGGGAGTGTGATGTCATGCTTGGGAGCAACGAACGATCTCTCTAGCAGGTTAACTGATTGGGCGGCGTTATTCCCACGAGTCATGACCCTCCAAACAGCGTTCATGAAGGCAAAGTGTTTGTTTTACGTGGGCAGTATGGTTGCAAAGCTGAACCTTAAAGGAATGTCCAGAAGGGCACCACCAGGAGTGGAGCCTACGGTTAAATTCGACTCCACCTGGGAAACCTCAACCATGCCAGCTACAGAACAGATGCACACATTGCAAGCTTAATTCCGTTAACGAACGAGACTCCGTCATGCCCCGTGGTCCGAGTCTGGCTTACTAGAGGGACACGTGAGGCTCTGGCACATGAGATTGGCCAATAACTGGTGTGTCATGCCCTTACATGTCCGTGGCTGCATGTGCGCTACACTGAAAAGGCCAGCATTTGTCGCTTACAGGTGCAGATAACCCGCTGAACAACGTTAGTGATGGGGATCACTGATTACAATTATTACCCGCGAACAATGATTTCCCAGTAAGTGCAGGTCAACCGCAGTTCCGGAATTAGGCCTAACCGTCATTCCTGAAAAAATGAAAAAGTTACGTGTGCAAACCACAGGTGCTGTAGCTTGCTTAACAGCTCGCCAGCCGTTCTCACGCCCAGTATGGATTACACGTGATTGCACAAAGGTGAGAAAGGTTACCGTATCCCCAGATAACATGTATGGATAGTGTACACATTCAAAATATATGTCTATACATCAGGAGGCAGGCTCAGACGGTGTTAGGCCCAGTATGGATTGCACGTGATTGCACAAAGGTGAGCAAGGGTACCGTATAACCAGATAACATGTATGGATAGCGTACACATTCAAAATATATGTCTATACATCAGGAGGCAGGCTCAAACGGTGTCAGGCACAGTATGGATTTGACGGCCCAGACTACACAGCGGAGGAGCAGGGAGAAGTAAAGATTGCAAATGCTGGGGCCCTGCCCAAGCAAGGGGGGCCCACTCGTGGGCGTCGGTACTGGCACTGGGCCCCTCATAGTACGGCGGTGTGTCTGACGGCGGGTGTGCACCACCACCGTCAGAGACACTTGATTGCACTATGAGGGACCCTGTGCCAGTGCCCGCGCCCAAGAGTCGGCCTACCCACCTGTCCAGGGCAACGGCACTCGCACGGTGTCGTGCGCTAGGTGGTGACCCCGGCCATGGGGGGGGGCAGCACAGTTAGGGAGTTTTAGAAAGTGGCATATGTTGATGTTGGACATTCAGCTGATGCAAAAGGTGAAATAGGTCAAGTCCCAGGAAGAGGTGGACCAAAGCAAGCCATTTTTCTGTCACCCTATGTGTCATCAGGGGAAGGTGGGACAAAATCCTTGGAAACCCATGCGTGGTTCATTTTAATGAAGGTTAGATCATCCACATTTTGGGTTGACAGACGGGTCCTTTTTTCTGTCAGGATTGATCCAGCTGCACTGAAGACTCTTTCCGATAGCACACTTGCAGCTGGGCAAGCGAGCTCCTGTAAGGCATATTGTGCCAATTCAGGCCAGGTGTCCAGTTTAGCGGCCCAATAGTCAAAGGGGAATGACCTGTGTGGGAGGAAAAGTAGTTTGTAACCATAGTTGACAACTGCTGTCTCCTGTCACTTTCCATCGATGCAGTATTACCAGTTGTGTGAGCGGTACTTGAAAAATCAGTCCACAACATTGTCATGAAACCCCTGTCTCCAACGCCACTTCTGCTGTGTGCACCACGAACACCTCTGCCAAGCTGACCCCGGCCCATACGGCTCGTGTGAGAACCATCACCGCTGCTGTGTGCTGGGAATGCCTCAAGCAACCGATTTACCAGAGTTGCTTGTTTATTAGCCAATATTAGGTCAAGGTTCTCCTGTGGCATGATGTTTTGTAATTTGCCTTTATAGCGTGGATCCAGGATGCTGGCCAACCAGTAGTCGTCATCGTTCATCATTTTGGCAATGCGGGGGTCCCTTTTTAGGATCTGCAAGGCATAATCTGACATGTGGGCCAATGTTCCCGGTGTCAATGATGCACTGCGAGTGCTGGTTGGAGGAGCACTTTCTGGCAAATCCACATCCCTCCAGTCACGCACAAACCCTGTACCAGACCTTGCCACGCCAACATTTTCACTTGCCCCACGAGATGCATCCTCCTCCCCTAAGTAATCATCCCCATCATCCTCCTCCTCCTCCTCTTCTTCCTCCACCTCGTCCAGGAGAGGTCCCTGAGCAGACAATGGCTGAATGTCATCAAGGATTCCCTCCTCCTCTTCCTCCTCATCAACATTGGCTGCAGAAGCCTGCTCCTTAAGGTGCGTCAAAGTTTGCATGAGCAGACGCATAAGTGGGATGCTCATGCTTAGGATGGCGTCGTCTGCGCTTACCAGCCGTGTGCATTCCTCAAAACACTGAAGGACTTTACAGAGGTCTTTCAGCTTCGACCACTGCACACCTGTCAACTCCATGTCTGCTCTCAAAGTGCCTGGCCGTGTATCCTCCCACAAATGCATTATGGCCTGCCTCTGCTCGCACAGCCGCTCCACCATGTGCAGGGTGGAGTTCCACCTTGTTGCAATGTCGATAATGAGGCGGTGGTTGGGAAGGTGGAGCAATCGCTGCAGCTTCTGTATACGAACGGAGTGTACAGGCGACCGGCGGATGTGCGCGCACAGTCTTCGCACCTTCTGGAGCAGGGCTGTTAACTCCGGATAATTTTTGAGGAAGCACTGCACCACCAGGTTCAAGGTGTGAGCCAAGCAAGGTATGTGGCTGAGTTTTGAAAGGGCTATGGCTGCCACAAAATTACGGCCGTTATCACTAACTACCTTGCCTGCCTCAAGATGTACACTGCCCAGCCATGACTCAGTTTGTCGCTTCAAGTACTCGGCCAGCACCTCGGCGGTGTGTCTGTCGCCCAAACACATCATCTGCAACACAGCCTGCTGACGCTTTCCACTAGCTGCTCGATGGGGGGACACCTCGTGTGCAACAGTGGCAGCTGCAGATGGAGTGCTCGTACGACTGCGCTCTGTGGACGAGCTTTCGCTTCTGGAGGAGGAGGGTGGAACGCCTACAGCCAACTGTTTCCTATACCGTGGGCTAGGCAGCACTGTCCCACCACCGCTGTCCCCTGTGGACCCTGCATCCACCACATTAACCCAGTGCGCAGTGATGGACACGTAACGGCCCTGGCCATGCCGACTGGACCATGCATCAGTTGTGAGGTGCACCTTTCCACTCACTGACTGCTTGAGTGCATGGACAATGCAGTCTTTCACATGATGGTGGAGGGCTGGGATGGCTTTGTGAGAGAAGTGGCGACTGGGTAGGTCATAGCGTGGTACTGCATAGGCCATGAGTTCGCGGAAAGCTGCGCTTTCCACCAACCAATAGGGCATCATCTCAAACGAGATTAGTTTGGCAATGTGGGTGTTCAAACCCAGTGTACGCGGATGAGAGACTGAGTACTTTCTTGACCTACTCATAGTGTCTGGGAGGGTGAGCTGGACTTGAGAGCTGCATATGGTGGAAGTAGCGGTGGACAGGGCGGACTGAGAGAGGGTTGATGATGGTGATGGAGTTGGTGTTCTTTCTGATGGCCTAGATTCAGTATTTCGTTGATATAACAGTGGGATTCCCTGACTGCTGTGGTCTTGCAACGACACCTCAACATTTGCTGCTGTGCTAACCGGTGGGCTTACAGTGGGGGAAACAATGTAGCGTTGCTGACTACCTTCTTTGTGATCAGTTGCACATGTGGCACTTGAGGTTTGGTGTTGTGTCCACGCTTGCAAGTGCATGCTGGTTAAATGTCTAAGCATGCAACTGGTATTCAAATTTTTCAGATTTTTCCCTCGGCTAAAGGTCTTTGCTCACTTCTTACAGATAACCTTGGCCTGATCATGAGGATTTTGTTCAAAAAAGTGCCACACTGCACTCTTCCTACTTTGGCAGACATTTTGCGGCCTAGCACGCTGTGATGTTTTGACCCTCTGGACAAGCTGTCCAGCAACTCTTTTGATTTTTGGAACCTGTCTTTGGAGTGCTCCGGGCCTGCCAGATAACAGCTGTTGCGATGTCGATGTCTGCTGTGGATGCTCCTCATCTGAGCTATTGGAAGCAGCACCCTCTTCCCCCAATGGATGCCAATCTGGGTCAACAACTGGGTCATCCATCACCTCCTCTTCAATGTCATGTGCACCTTCCTCTGTGTCACCGTGTATGGTGGTATAGTGTGCGGGAAGGGGCACCTGAGTCTCATCAGGGTCAGAATCTGGCTCTGTACACTGCGAGGACAATGTAGTGCTCTGAGTGAATGTACCAGCAGAATCATCTATCAGCGGCTGTGCATCAGTGCACTCCATGTCAGATTCATCTTGGCCTGGGTAATTCACCATTTCACTTGATAATCCAGGCATGGTATGTGAAAACAGCTCCATGGAGTAATCAGTAGTATGGCCTGCGTCATCCTTCAATCTTGGTTGGGGTGAAGGTCACAAGGAAAGGTGTGGTTCATGAACATGAGCCTCCAATGACGACTCAGTGCTTTTACTTTTTACAACTTCAGAAGAGGAGGAGATAGAGCTGGAGGCTGAGTCAGCAATGTAAGACAAAACTTTTTCCTGATGCTCTGGCGTTAAAAGCGGTTTGCCAACTCCTAGAAAACTAAGCCTTCAAAGCCTTATGGAGCCAGACGATGACGCAGGCTCAACACCTCCTGCATTCGGTCCTATTTTGCTTTTGCCACTACCATCAGATCCACCACCAACACCATCATTACCAGCTGCCAACCCCCGCCCAATTCCACGGCCTCTTCCACCAGCCTTCCTCATTTTTGGTAGAAATGTAGACAAAATCCTACAAACTATATAGTAATGTAAAACAAGGTACAAGGTGTCTATAGGACAGGGGAGATTTAGATTTTCTGCAGACACTTGTGGACACTGGACACTTGGATTGTGTGAGGCCCACTGAATATCAGAGCACTATGTCACAGGCTCGATGCAGCAGGTTTGAAAAAAGTGACTACAGGATAAGTGAGATTTTGAATTTCTGCAGACACTTGTGGACACTGGACACTTGGATTGTGTGAGGCCCACTGAATATCACAGCGCTATGTCGCAGGCTCGATGGCACAGGTGTGAAAAAAGTGACTACAGGATAAGGGAGATTTTGAATTTCTGCAGACACTTGTGGACACTGGACACTTGGATTGTGTGAGGCCCACTGAATATCACAGCGCTATGTCACAGGCTCGATTGCACAGGTGTGAAAAAAGTGACTACAGGATAAGGGAGATTTTGAATTTCTGCAGACACTTGTGGACACTGGACATTTGGATTGTGTGAGGCCCACTGAATATCACAGCGCTATGTCACAGGCTCGATGGCACAGGTGTGAAAAAAGTGACTACAGGATAAGGGAGATTTTGAATTTCTGCAGACAGTTGTGGACACTGGACACTTGGATTGTGTGAGGCCCACTGAATATCAGAGCGCTATGTCACAGGCTCAATGCAGCAGGTGTGAAAAAAGTGACTACAGGATAAGGGAGATTTTGAATTTCTGCAGACACTTGTGGACACTGGACACTTTTGGATTGTGTGAGGCCCACTGAATATCAGAGCGCTATGTCACAGGCTCAATGCAGCAGGTGTGAAAAAAGTGACTACAGGATAAGGGAGATTTTGAATTTCTGCAGACACTTGTGGACACTGGACACTTGGATTGTGTGAGGCCCACTGAATATCAGAGCGCTATGTCACAGGCTCGATGCAGCAGGTGTGAAAAAAGTGACTACAGGATAAGGGAGATTTTGAATTTCTGCAGACACTTGTGGACACTGGACACTTGGATTGTGTGAGGCCCACTGAATATCACAGCGCTATGTCACAGGCTCGATGGCACAGGTGTGAAAAAAGTGACTACAGGATAAGGGAGATTTTGAATTTCTGCAGACACTTGTGGACACTGGACACTTGGATTGTGTGAGGCCCACTGAATATCAGAGCGCTATGTCACAGGCTCGATGCAGCAGGTGTGAAAAAAGTGACTACAGGATAAGGGAGATTTTGAATTTCTGCAGACACTTGTGGACACTGGACACTTTTGGATTGTGTGAGGCCCACTGAATATCAGAGCGCTATGTCACAGGCTCGATGGCACAGGTGTGAAAAAAGTGACTACAGGATAAGGGAGATTTTGAATTTCTGCAGACACTTGTGGACACTGGACACTTTTGGATTGTGTGAGGCCCACTGAATATCAGCGCACTATGTCACAGGCAGAAATTGGCTAGTGTATCACAAACTACAAGGTGTATGTAGAATTGGGCAGAATAGGAATCTCCCTAGAGTGTAGGTCTGTAAGAACGGAACAAGTCCTCCACTTATCCTTCCACAGTGACACACAGATAGCTTCACTGTGGCTGTGATAACAGCCGTTACACGGTACTGTGTGAGGAGCGTACACCGCTGTATGGTGTGAATAAATGCACGCTCAGTACCTTAGCAGGACAAAAAAAAAATTGGGATTGCTTTTAAAAAAGCAGTTTGCAGAGCAGTGGGGAAACAGCAATGCAGCTGTCAGGAAGCCTTAGAAGGCAGCCTAACAACCAACACCGCTGATCCACCACAATATAGCCTCCCCTTGCACTGCACACACAGTGACTGGTGTGTTGCACAGGCAAAATCGCTATCAGCAGAAGCAGTTTTTTTGTCTTCTTCCCTGCCTAACGCTATCCCTACAGAATCAGCAACCTCTCCCTATGCTAAGATCGGCAGAAGTAAGATGGCGGTCGGCATGCACGCCCTTTTATAACCCCTGTGACGCCCACCAAAGCAAGCCAATCACTTGCATGCCCTTCTGAAAGATGGTGGTGACCACTGCCTATGTCATCACGTTGCCCACAGTGTCCGTGGATCCTGATTGGCTGAAAAAGAGCGCTAAACAAACTTTTGAAATGCGACTTTGGTGCGTAAGTCGCCGACCTCGTGGCCGACCTCATCCTAGGGTCGGGTTTCGTTTCATGAAACCCGACTTTGCCAAAAGTCGGCGACTTTTGAAATTGTTTGACCCGTTTCGCTCAACTCTAGTCCCTGATAACCCCAGCTTCCTTCATCTCTTTCTGCATACTCTTAGCACATTGGTACTGTGTTGGGGGTATAGGTCTGAACCTCTCCTTGATGAGTGGATGGTCTCCAGTGGGGATATGATGTTGACCCCCTTTTGCCTGCCCAAAATCTAGTGGGTGTTTGCTGAATACCCGCTCATACTCCTGTGTCACTCTGTAAACCCCATTTCTCTGGTATGAAGGTGTAGAGTCAGTTCCCACCTGCAGTTGCTGGCACCACTCTTCTAGCTGCTTTCCAGAGCCATTGTCCTCCACCTGGTCTGATGGGACCAAGGGCTCTGCTGCCTGCAATGAGTTGTTATTAACAGTGAGCAGCTTGGAACTGTGGCATACCGAGGTATTGTGGCTTCCTCCTCCCCACAATTCAAAAGGCGTACAGGTACTCTTCCCTTTTGTACATCAACCACCCCTCTGGCTGTCTGGACAGTGGGCCTGCTTTCGGAATATACTGGTTCCACCAATGCCTGGTAATCCCTCCCTCTAAGGCCTATAGCTGCCCGACACCATATCAACATTTCACTCCTGGGGGGTATTACAATGGGAAAAGCATCACTCACTTTGACGCTGCCAATCTCTCCGCCAGAGAGTTCTACCTGTTGTCTTTGCATCAGGGCTCGGATCTCCTTCTGCAGGACTCGTTGTTCACCAGAACCAGCAGGTTCAGCCACCAGTTGCAACAAGACAATAACCTCGGACAGACAATTTTCAATTACATTTGTACCAAGAGTCATCATGGGATTACATTCACTTCGATCAATATCAACAACTATCAGACCTTGTGATTTTAGCTCTACCCGCCCCACCTTAACAGTAATTTCCTTGCATCCAATCTGCGGCAAGGTATGACCGTTACTAGCAACTACTGTTAGTTCATCAGTTGGGCCACGGGTGAGTTCAGAATCAGCCCAGTACCTCTTGTACAGAACGTTCGGCATAGTGGTCACCTGGGAGCCAGTGTCCAACAAAGCGTTCATGGGGATGCCGTCAATCACCACAGGAAGGATCAGTCTCCCTCCCACATACTTGGCTCTCCAGTTCCTTGGGCCAGCTAAACCTACTCCTGGGGGTTGGCCCTCTGCCCCAGGGGTTGCTCGTTTAAAGGACAGTACCTTGCAAGATGACCTGCCTTGTAGCAGCGACGACAGATGGGGCGTCCGTCCTGGTCATAGCGATCGTTGTTCCTTCCTCGAAGTGGCGGGGTTCTCCTCCTCCGGAACCACGGGACATCCTCTGGACTGGAAGCAAGCTGGATCTTGTCTTTGGAGGACACTTGCAGGGACTGCACGGTTTTGGTAAGTGCAGCCATCCCCTTGGTCAGCTCCTGGACTTGAAGACGCAGCTCCTCAGTTGGATCTTTATCGAGAGTCTGTGCATCAGCCTCCACAGGGATGGAAGGGAAAGACGTTGTTACCTGATGGTAGGTGATCGCTGGGTGCCTCTGGGGCGCTGGACGGCTGTCCGTGGGTTCCTGCAGTATCCGTATAGCTTTATCCTTAAAATCAGCAAAGTTCAGATCAGGGGTTTGCATGGTGAGGATACGCAACTGTCCTCTGTGGGTACTGGACAGGAGTCCTTCAATGAACTGCTCCTTCAACAGTCTATCTTCTTCTTTTACGCTGTCAGGATCAACTTGCTTAACTGCTCACAGCGCCTCCTGCAGGTTGAGGGCATAATCCCGGATGCTGTCTTGTGGCCTCTGTTTACAGCCAAAGAACCGCATCTTGATTTCAGCTGCAGAGCGGGTGTCAAAGGTGCTCCTCAGATTGGTCAGGACCTTTGCAACAGTCTCTTTATCGGTGGCCTGCCAGGCTTTCACCTCCCTCAGTGCGGCACCCCTTAACTGTCCAATCAGGATATTCACTTTCTGGTCTTCAGACAGAGGGTAAACTTTAAACAAGCTGCACAGTCTCTCTTTAAATTCACTCAGGGTATGTGACTCACCCGAGTACTGCGGTAGCCAAGCCGCTCCCGGTATGTAGGGCATAGACAGCAGCATTATGGGGACCGCTGCGGCGGGTGCTCCTCCTGGCGGTACCACGGGGTTGGCAGCGGCGTCTGCCGCTGCATCGCCGTTTGGCGCGGACATCCTCTCCCTCCTAGTTAACGTTAGCCAGGCCGGGGGGTTGTGTGAGCTCACCGGCAGCCGCTTCACAGGCCCGACGCTCCGGGCTGTAGGTCTCAGCTCCTCCTCCTCTCGCGCTGTCCTCTCTTCCCACCCGGCACTTCACTTCTTCGCGCTCTGCGGCAGGCTCCGCCCACGAAGGGCCACCTCTTTCTTCCCGTGCGCGCCAAGCAGCGCGGCAATGGCGGCAACTGGTGCCAATTTCACACAGTTCACAATCACAGTCTATGTCACACAGGACCCGGGGTTACCGGGCTCCGTAATCCTGTTCGTGACGCCAAGTAGGGTCGCCCTCCAAGGGCTGTGGGGTACTCGGCACCGGGCCGGTGTCAGGGGAATGTGTCAGAGCAGCGGTAACCCGGTCCGTGGCCCTGGGCGCCCAAGCAATGGGAGATGTAGTTAATGGTAGAATAGTTCATGACGCCACCCATGGTGTTTGGCAAGTATGGTGTTAGGCCAGCGCTGCATACAGATCCGCTGGGACCGATGGTAGGGTGCAGCAAAGATGTAAAAGCTCCCCACAGGTGGAGCTGTAGTCCCAGGGCAGTGTAGATGTAACCAGCATGGGGATGTAGCAGTGCTAGAAGCGTAGGGAATAGACAAGACACAGCAGTTGCAGTTTCTGTACTTTTACTTAGTATATGCAGTCCATGGTCCTGATTACAGATGGTGTTGGAGCAGGTTAGCCTGGAAGCAGATCAGGATTCTCTCTCAGCAGAAGGGCTGTGCAGTCTCCTTCCTAGCGCCTTGTGGTGTGAAGCACTCCAGTACTTAGTTACTCTGGAATGCCTCTCTTCAGATGTTCCTAGAACTATACTTGTATGACAGACAGATGTAGCCTCTCTCGGGGACTCCTCTCCTGAGTCCTGGCTCTCTATTCTATTGCTGTTGTTTCCCAAGTCTCTGATGGGAGCAGGGCATTTACAGCCTCCTACTCCTCTGGTATCTGTGGCAGGACCGTTAGTATCCGTACCACCGTGGAGACCAGGCTCCAGTTCTTGCTCTCTTGTAGTGAGGGCGCTCTCTCAACCTCCACTTTCCCCCACACGTCTGCACACGTGGACCTCCTTGAACTAACTGACCACTCCTTCCTCTCAGCCCTCAGGGAGCACCCCCTCCCCTTCATCCAGGTTCAGAGTTCCCCCTGCTGGCTTGGAGTGGAACTGTGTTGCATGCATTAGTTTAACTGCTGGAGAGACTCATCTCTGCTTCCAAGCCTGGCATTACCCTCCCCTGGAGAAAGGCAAGACCAGTGTGGCGACCATACCCCTGGGGGCGCCACATATATATTTCTCTTCATACAGACGTGTACAGTATATATATATATTTCTCCTCATACAGACGTATTTATATATATATATTTCTCCTCATACAGACGTGTATATATATATTTCTCCTCATACAGACGTGTATATATGTATAATGCTCCTCATACAGACGTGTATATATATGTATTTCTCCTCATACAGACGTGTATATATGTATATTTCTCCTCATACAGACGTGTATATATATTTCTCCTCATTCAGACGTGTATATATGTATATTTCTCCTCATACAGACGTGTGTATATATATATTTCTCCTCATACAGACGTGTATATATGTATATTTCTCCTCATACAGACGTGTATATATGTATATTTCTCCTCATACAGACGTGTATATATGTATATTTCTCCTCATACAGACGTGTATATATGTATATTTCTCCTCATACAGACGTGTATATATGTATATTTCTCCTCATACAGACGTGTATATATATATTTCTCCTTATACAGACGTGTATATATATATATTTCTCCTCATACAGACGTGTATATATATATTTCTCCTCATACAGACGGGTATATATATATTTCTCCTCATACAGACGTGTATATATATATTTCTCCTCATACAGACGTGTATATATATATTTCTCCTCATACAGACGTGTATATATGTATATTTCTCCTCATACAGACGTGTATATATGTATATTTCTCCTCATACAGACGTGTATATATGTATATTTCTCCTCATACAGACGTGTATATATATATATATATTTCTCATTCAGACGTGTATATATATATATATTTCTCCTCATTCAGACCTGTATATATAAATATTTCTCCTCATGCAGACGTGTATATATATTGTGAGAATCATGTGGGAATAGTGGATGAGGGCAGGTATATTTCGCCCAGATACCTTTCCTATGTGGCCTAGTCTGGTCAGTATCTCACCTGGTTTCTAATGAATAATGGGAGGGCGGATATAAAAGGATGCCAGGTGGGTGTGTGAGTGTCTCAGCCTAGGAACACAGAGAGCCTGTCTGTGTGAGAGAGACACGTGAATGAAAGCAGTGCCCACTGCAACTGTGGTTTGGCTGGACGGGAGACGCCCGCCAGTTGGTAGTTAGGTTGTACCTTGTTTAGTTAGTGCCGGACAGGCAAGGATTTGTTTTATGGTTTTTTTTCTTTATGCATTGCTTTCACCTTTAATAAACCTGACGCAGTGTCAGTTATACCCGGACCCCGGCTGTGCGCCTGAGTGTCATGCTGAACGCACGTGACCTTTGACCCCAGCAAAGGCGATCCCGGAGTGTTTTATCACATTGTGGTGGAGAACGCGGGCATCACGTTGGAAGCATGAGCATGGTGGACGTGGTGAAAGCGCTGGTACAGTCCACCGCCATCCAGCAAGAAGCTAATCGGGTGATGATGGCCCAGCTGAAGGAGTTGGTGGACATGACAGCTACCGATCGTTCGCTTCTCCAGCAGGTGGCGCAGCGCCTGGCAAGCTTACATGAGGTTAACCTGGAAGCCGAGTCGAGAGTGATTCACGTGAGTCGGTACTGGCAGAAGATGACGACCGAAGATGACGTCGAGGCATACCTGACCACGTTTGAACGGACGGCGGTGCGAGAAAAATGGCCGAAGGCACCATGGGCCGGCCTGATTGCCCCGTTTCTTTCCGGTGAGGTCCAAAAGCCTTATTATGACTTAGAACCTGAAGCCGTGAAGGACTTTGACAAACTGAAATCCGAAATCTTGGCCCGGCTGGGAGTGACGACTGCTGTCCGTGCACAGAGAGTGCATCAATGGACTTTTCAGCCAGATAAACCACCACGGTCACAGATGTTCGACCTGATCCACGTGACGAAGAAGTGGCTACAACTCGAGGTGCTGACAGAGCCAGAGATAATCCAGAGAGTCGTCATGGACAAGTACCTGAGAGCTCTACCGCCAGCCCTGAGGAAGTGGGTAAGCCATGGAAATGCTACGACGGCAGATCAACTGGTGGATCTGGTTGAACGTTACTCCGTGGCGGAAGGACTCCGAGACGACGCTACCCCTCTTCGTTCTTCATCATCTCCACATGGAACCGGTAAGACTGTTCCAGGTAGTAGGGGAGAAGGAAAAATCCCTAAGACAGTGGGGGAGGAAACCGGGACTGCCCACAATGCGAGGCCAAGAGTAACGAACTATGGTCTAAGCAAGGGGCCC
Organism: Dendrobates tinctorius; assembly: GCF_039654945.1. Lineage (NCBI taxonomy): Eukaryota > Metazoa > Chordata > Amphibia > Anura > Dendrobatidae > Dendrobates > Dendrobates tinctorius. The sequence continues at coordinate 74,701 of NW_027362185.1, read as the reverse complement.
GTTAGGTGTTTCCGCTGCCAAGAGATGGGCCACATTGCTGCGAACTGTCCAGTCACTACCCATGCAGTGCGACGTCACAGACTCTAAAAACCGCATGTCTATGGTTGCACGGGTAGTGAGTGTGAATGCCGGTCAAAAGGATGTGGAAAAACACTTGTGTGATTTAACTGTTGATGGCAAAAATGTGGTGGCATTGTTAGACTCGGGAAGTGTGGTGACTGGTGAAGGCTAGTCTGGTGTCAGCCCCGACTGGACCATCAGACAAATTTTCTGTAACGTGTGTGCATGGAGACACCTGTTCGTACCTCACCACGGTCATATGCATTACTACTTGCTATGGGTCTGTGCAACATAAAGTGGGACTCATCCCTGCATTATTGCATGATGTTATCTTGGGCCTGGATTTTCCCCACTTCTGGCAATTGTGGGAGAATCAGTTGATGCCCTCGGGTAATAGTGGACATGATTCTTCTCCCAGGGCGCGTGTGGGTCCCGAACCCCTGGAAGAGGTCTCCCCGGAAGACTCGGGGGAAGAGTCTGCTGGAAATGACCTGCAGTTCCCATTTTCAGTCATGGCGGGTGATACGGAGGAGACCAGGGAAGAGGAGGAGGCCGACAGCCGTCCACCTCCCCGTTTGCCGGATTTGGAAGTTCAGAAAGATGACTTCCAAAGCGAGCAAATAAAGGATCCTACCCTTTCTCAGGCTAGGACAAATGTAAAAGTGATAAATGGGGTACCCGTAGAACCTGGCTTTAGGCTGGCATATACTTACATGGTCCTGGAGAATGATTTACTATATCAGATAGAGAAAAAGGGGGAAGACACGGTGCAACTATTAGTCGTGCCAAAACCCTACCGGCGGCAGGTGCTGGACCTGGCCCACGGACATGTGATGGGAGGTCACCTAGGTGTCCAGAAAACCACCAAAAGGATATTACACTGTTTTGTTTGGCCAGGCATGCATCACGATATTCGTGTATATTGTGAGTCTTGTCCTGACTGCCAAGCCTCTGCGCCTAAGCCCCGGTTCTGTAGCCCTTTGGTACCCCTACCTATTATTGAGGTCCCGTTTGAGAGGATTGGGGTGGATTTAGTTGGGCCCCTTCCACGGTCTGCACATGGACACCAACATATCCTGGTCATCTTGGATTATGCCACTCGTTACCCGGAGGCCATCCCTTTGCGTAACATGGCCACCAAGACGATTGCCAAGGAACTGGTGCATGTATTTAGTCGGGTCGGTATACCAAGTAACAGATACTCACCGACCGGGGACCCCCTTTATGTCCAGGGTAATGAAGGAGCTCTGCCGTTGTTACAAATCGAACCGTTACGCAAATCCGTGTATCACCCTCAAACAGACGGGTTGGTCGAACGGTTCAATAAAACTCTGAAGCAGATGCTGAGAAAGGCGATAGACAAGGATGGGAAGAACTGGGACTATTTACTTCCGTATTTGCTTTTTGCCATCAGGGAAGTGCCCCAGTCTTCCACGGGGTTCTCGCCTTTCGAGTTATTATACGCCCGATGTCCTCGTGGACCGTTAGACGTCGCCAAAGAATCCTGGGAGGGTCAGGTCACTCCGTTTAAAACGATGATAGATCACTTATCCCAAATGCAGGACCGTATTGCGGCTGTTATGCCTATTGTCAAAGAACACATGATGCAGGCTCAGGGAGCCCAAAAAAGAATCTATGATAGGGGCGTCAAGATCCGTACGTTTGCACCCGGAGATAGGGTGTTGATCCTGATCCCCACGGTGGACAGTAAGTTCCTAGCAAAGTGGCAGGGCCCCTTTGAGATTAAGGAAAGAGTTGGTGAAGTAAACTACAAAGTATACCAGGCAGGTAAACGGAAACCTGAACAGGTTTATCATGTAAATCTGATAAAACCCTGGAAAGATCGGTCTGCCTTGTCAGCGGAGCTGGCCCGTCCCGTCTGCTCGCATACCGTACCAGAGGTACGGGTTGCAGAGACTCTCTCAGAGCGGAAAAAGACTGAGGTCAGGCAGTTTCTACTTCACAACCAAAAGTTTTTCTCAGAAAAACCCGGGCAGACTACGCTAATGAAACATGACATCGTAACGGAACCTGGTGTCACAGTTCATGTGAAACCCTACAGAATTCCGGAAGCGCGCCGTGAAGCCGTTTCCCGAGAAGTGAAGGCAATGTTAGAGTTAGGTGTCATTGAGGAATCGCACAGTGCTTGGTCCAGCCCGATTGTGTTAATTCCTAAACCGGACGGCACAATCCGGTTCTGCAATGATTTCAGGAAACTGAATGCGGTCTCAAAATTTGATGCCTACCCTATGCCCCGGGTCGACGAGTTAATAGATCGGTTAGGAAAAGCCCGGTATATTACGACCCTAGACCTAACAAAGGGGTATTGGCAGATCCCTCTGGCGGAGGCTGCCACAGAAAAGACGGCATTTGCTACGCCGGAAGGTCTATTTCAGTATGTGTATATGCCGTTTGGACTGCACGGAGCACTGGCGACCTTCCAGAGACTGGTGGATCGAGTCCTGAGGCCACATAGGCAGTACGCTTTGGCCTATTTGGATGACATTGTCATTTACAGCTTGGACTGGGAGACTCATCTCCAGAAAGTACAAGCTGTGATTGACGACCTGTGGGAGGCAGGTCTAACCGCGAACCCCAACAAATGTCACATCGGGCTAGAAGAAGCCCGGTATTTGGGGTATGTAATTGGGAGGGGTGTTGTTAAACCCCAGGTTGATAAGATTCAAGCGGTTCAGGACTGGCCGCAACCTGTCAACAAGAAGCAGGTGCAAGCCTTTCTGGGGATCGCCGGCTATTATCGCCGGTTCATACCCAATTTTGCAGCCATCGCTACCCCCCTGACGGATCTTACCAAAGGGAAAGACTCCGTCATGATTAAATGGAATTTAGCGGCTGAAGAAGCCTTCCATAGCCTAAAACGGGCACTTTGCTCTCAAACCGTACTGGTGACTCCGGACTTCCGCAGCGAGTTTGTGGTACAAACGGATGCCTCTGATACCGGTATCGGGGCCGTACTGTCACAAGTGAGGGACGGAGTGGAACACCCAGTCCTCTATCTCAGCAGGAAGCTGAATAAACATGAGCAAAAATATGCGGTAGTAGAAAAAGAGTGCCTAGCCATTAAGTGGGCTCTAGAGGCCCTCAAATATTACCTGGTGGGCAGAAAGTTCAGACTGACCACTGACCATGCCCCTCTCAAGTGGATGCACTTGCACAAGGAACGGAATAGCCGGGTGACCCGGTAGTTCCTTGCCCTGCAGGCCTACACTTTTACGGTGGAGCACCGCCCAGGGGTACAGATGGGGAATGCAGATGCCCTGTCCCGAGTGCACTGTTTGGCGGGTGTCATTGCTCGACCAGAGTGGTCTGAGCAGAGGGGGGGGATATGTGAGAATCATGTGGGAATAGTGGATGAGGGCAGGTATATTTCGCCCAGATGCCTTTCCTATGTGGCCTAGTCTGGTCAGTATATCACCTGGTGACTAATGAATAATGGGAGGCGGATATAAAAGGATGCCAGGTGGTTGTGTGAGTGTCTCAGCCTGGGAACACAGAGAGTCTGTCTGTGTGAGAGACACATGTGAGTGAAAGCAGTGCCCACTGCAACTGTGGTTTGGCTGGACGGGAGAAGCCCGCCAGTTGGTAGTTAGGTTGTACCTTGTTTAGTTAGTGCCGGACAGGCAAGGATTTGTTTTGTTTTTTTTTCCTTATGCATTGCTTTCACCTTTAATAAACCTGACCCAGTGTCAGTTATACCCGGACCCCGGCTGTGCGCCTGAGTTTCATGTTGAACGCACGTGACCTTTGACCCCAGCAAAGGCGATCCCGGAGTGTTTTATCACAATATATATATTTCTCCTTATACAGATGTGTATATATATATATATATTTCTCCTCATACAGACATGTATATATATATATATTTCTCCTCATACAGAAGTGTATATATATATATATATATATATTTCTCCTCATACAGACGTGTATATATGTATATTTCTCCTCATAAAGACGTGTATATATATATATATACCGTATTTCTCCTCATACAGATGTGTATCTAGTATAGAATCGTCTAATTCTGCCTGTCTGTCTCTCTGTTTGTAACGGAAACCTCGCCTGTCGCTGATTGGTCACGGCCTAGATGATGGCCGGCCGCGACCAATCAGCAGCAGGCGCAGCTTACAGTTATGCAGGATTTTGGTTACAGACAGAAAAAGACAATTATATAGTACATTAGATATGTGTCTCACTGATATATATATACCTATACTATGTGTACCGTATTTTTCGGACTATAAGACGCACCGGACCATAAGACGCACACCAATTTTCAGAAGGAAAATAGGGAAAAAAATAATGTGTCAAATGGGGGTCCGTCTTACAGTCCGAATTCAGCTTACCTGGGAAGGGATCCGGCACAGGTGGAGGACTGGTCACAGGGGTCATTCAGTGGTCCAGGCTCGTGCGGTGGCGGCAGGTTGGTTGTGCTGGAGCAGCTGGGCTGTGCTGGGGCAGGTGGGCTGTGCTGGGGCAGTTGGGCTGGCGCAGCTGTGCTGGGGCTGGGGCAACTGTGCTGGGCTGGGGCAGCTGGGCTGTGCTGGGGCAAGCTGGGCTGTGCTGGGGCAAGCTGGGCTGTGCTGGGGCAGCTGGGCTGTGCTGGGGCTGGGACAGCTGGGCTGTGCTGGGGCAGGTGGGCTCTGTGGGGTGAGGGTGGCGGCTCTCTGTGCTCCGGTGCAGGGGCGGCGGCTCCGCCGGCATTTCCTCCAAGAAATTGAATCTCGTCCCCCGAGATCTTGGGGCGAGATCTGAATCTGTGCATGCGCCATCCCCGGACCGGCGGCCATCTTCCTGGCGTCCATGTTTCCGAAGGCCACCGCAACATGGCGGCGGCCAGCAAGGGATGTGCGGGGGCCTCCGGGCTTGGAGGAAATGCCGGCGGAGCCGCCGCCCCTGCACCAGAGCACAGAGAGCCGCTACCCCTGCACCGGAGCACAGCCTGCTGCCACCACCGCACTACAGAGCCCCCGCGGCACCTGCACCAGCCTCGGAGGTTAGTACATTGCGACCATAAGACGCACCCCCCACTTTCGCCCAAAATTTTGGGGGAAAAAAGTGTGTCTTATGGTCCGAAAAATACGGTATATATACCTATACTATGTGTATACATGTATTCTATCTTTTCTATTTCAACCTGTCAGTGGGATTTTATTGTACACCGCACATGAATTGCCGGCTTTTCTAAAGGACACCAGTGCGTATTTCTCGCAAGTCACTTGCATGGTCTGTGTGTAATCCATTTTTTCTCGTCCCCATAGACTTGCATTGGTGAGTCTCAGCCAAGATATGGTGGAAATCGCGGCATGCTGCGATTTCTCTCGCCTGTATAATACGAGCGAGAAAAAAATGGATGATGGAAGCTGCCCCATAGATTAACAGCGGTCCAAGTGCTATGCGATTTTTTTTCTCAAATAGCACTCGTCCATATTTCTCTCTAGCATGACTCCGGCCTTAATGATATTCTCGTGCTTCGGGGTGGGACTGTAGGCAGAGTCTTATCTTCCAGCTCTAAGCCAGAGAAACCATGAAGAGACCTGCCCACAGGCCACCCCGAAGCACAACCAGTCTGTCTCTATGATGAGGAACATGTTTGTCAGCACCAACCTGACAATGACTGTAGCCAATCAATAGTGGGTTCAGGGTTGGACTACATGTAAGCAGGTTTAGGAGTCCTTTAGTGATAATCTCCTGCTGAGATAACTGATTTTATCAAAACTACAGCAAGCAGCCCAGTAAGTGACACATCGCTGGAATCAGGGTATCTGCCTCTACATTATGCTGCTTTCAGATTAGCTGGCAAAAGTCCGCTGACATTTTAAGGGAATGATGAGGAACATGTTTGTCAGCACCAACCTGACAATGACTGTAGCCAATCAATAGTGGGTTCAGGGTTGGACTACATGTAAGCAGGTTTAGGAGTCCTTTAGTGATAATCTCCTGCTGAGATAACTGATTTTATCAAAACTACAGCAAGCAGCCCAGTAAGTGACACATCGCTGGAATCAGGGTATCTGCCTCTACATTATGCTGCTTTCAGATTAGCTGGCAAAAGTCCGCTGACATTTTAAGGGAATGATGAGGAACATGTTTGTCAGCACCAACCTGACAATGACTGTAGCCAATCAATAGTGGGTTCAGGGTTGGACTACATGTAAGCAGGTTTAGGAGTCCTTTAGTGATAATCTCCTGCTGAGATAACTGATTTTATCAAAACTACAGCAAGCAGCCCAGTAAGTGACACATCGCTGGAATCAGGGTATCTGCCTCTACATTATGCTGCTTTCAGATTAGCTGGCAAAAGTCCGCTGACATTTTAAGGGAATGATGAGGAACATGTTTGTCAGCACCAACCTGACAATGACTGTAGCCAATCAATAGTGGGTTCAGGGTTGGACTACATGTAAGCAGGTTTAGGAGTCCTTTAGTGATAATCTCCTGCTGAGATAACTGATTTTATCAAAACTACAGCAAGCAGCCCAGTAAGTGACACATCGCTGGAATCAGGGTATCTGCCTCTACACTATGCTGCTTTCAGATTAGCTGGCAAAAGTCCGCTGACATTTTAAGGGAATGGAGGGCAGATTTGGAAGGTGAATATCTGTGAAGAGCACATAAGCTGATTTGATAGTGGCTCTAGTTCTCTCATTAGTCTGGAGAGTTGTCTTCTCCTGGGCTTATAGGTCACGTCTGGAGTAATAAATACCGGAGAGCTAAATGCAACATCCTCCTGCATTGTACGGCGCTCTCCCTAAAATACCTGCACCCTGCAATAAGTAAGCAGAACCATATGAATAGCAATGTAACTTATTTTATTGGCCTGGGACAAGAACATCACAGCACTTTAGACCATTTGTGACGTACGACACCTTGAAAAAGTATTCATACCCCGTGAACTTTCCACGTTACACTCACAAACTTAAAGGGGTGGTCTGACATACAAAGTAATTTTCCTCCTAAATTGCTATCTATTTAATGCCATAATCTAATCTACTTTCTAATGTACTTTAATTAAAATGTCCCCGTCCTTCCCTAATGACACTATCTAATTACCTTAGTTTTTTTTCCACTTCTGATTTGATGATTGAGAATCCCAGTGCATGCTGGGATACGGGGGGCAGAGGCTGTGGTCACTGCCTCAGCCTCTGCCCCATACCTGAAATGAAGCATCAGGAGTGACACTTTTTTTTATAGGCGCTGGGCTAGTCACTGCACGATGTGCACTCTGTAAGGTGCACAGTGACAGCGCATGCTCTGTTGTTGGCTCAGATCAGAAATAACAAGCCAGTAACAAAGCATACTGCTATTTTGTGGTGCAGAGACCAGTGCCGACTCCAAATTGTTTGTGCTAAGCCATTTTGATGTCAGTGGGGAAAGCAGCAGTAAAAACTGTGAAATACTTGAAATGCTGTGTTTAAAAAACACACCACAGGTAAAGAATACAAAAAATAAAACCCCTTTTTTCGCCACATGAATAAAGCATGCAAAAAATGGTATGGGTGTGTAGGAAGATGCATCGGGTCAGTGGCGCCTCTCCTGTGCCAGTCCCGGAACCAAAGAGACTGTCACCATTGTTGCAGGGGGGAAGGCATTCAGACCTGGACCAACCTTTGCACTGATCTGAAGGGGGCGTGACGGAGATAAAAGGGGCTGTGTGCGGGAATCGGGGAAACTTGGTGGGAAACAGAGTACGCAGCAGGAGATAGTTAACTCTCCGTAAGATGACTCCTGGATACTATTCCTCACTGTCGCACTCTGCTGGACATCTCCCTTGACCTTGAAGACATTGACTGTGTGAATACACCTAACGCTGAGACAGAATTGCTCATGCACGCCGTTCCACAGACCAACGTGGGCACATGGCCTACCCTTGAACAGCACTATCGGCCGGACCCGGCTGGTTTGCATCCCACCTCCAACACTGCATTCTGCGTAACTCCGGTGGAGTTAGAGACTGCTCCGCGATCCACATGTTGCTCTGTCTCCGCAGGACCTCACCCAAGGGAACCTGGACACACCACTTTCGTCAGGAAACAGTGCCTCGACTACCTTCAGGACCAAGCCAGAGACTTCACGTGCTTCCTTTGGCGTCACTGTGGAAGCACCAACCAGCATCGCCCTGAAAACCAGACTGATAAGTGTTATGATTGAGTCACCGTAGGAGGCAGACACAAAAATAGAAGCTACGTCCAGAAAACCAGAGAAGTTGGCAACTATCAGATTGCAGACCCCTGAACCTATCAACACAACTAGCAGTAGCCGTGGGGGGTTCCTACGATGCCCTAGACCCCTCGATCACAGCCGGAGCGCAAAATAGCCTAAAGACAGAAAAGGAAATCTAAACTGCCCCAGAGCAGACCCCAAAGTAAAAGGCAGCCCCCAACATATAAAGACGGTGAAGCAAGATGAAAAACACTCACACAGATAGAAAGATAGGCTGAGCAAGCGATGGGGCCCAAGCTAACTAAACAGAACAGGAAAGGAAGGTTGCTGTCTGCAATCTGCCAAAACCCTATCAAACATAAGCCAACAAGCTGATATGGAAAAAGACCCTGAAGCAGCTAGGCTTCAAAAACTAAATCAGCACTCAGGTATTTTCAGAAGACAGAGCTAAAAGGAATTCAGCACACCCCAGCAGGGAATGGCAGAAATCCAGAAAAACAAAGTCAAAGCACAAATGCAAAAAGCCGAGCAGAAAACTTAGCTTTAGAAGAGCAGGAATTCAGACTGGTCTCCAAGGATCCCACAGAGAAGTCACCCGCAGGGCAGAAGGGCGTCGGCAGCCTTATATCCAGTCAGTAACTCCACTCAGCCAGTCATCATAATCAGGCTCAGGTGTTTGATAATCAGGCTCACTACCTTTCTTTACCAGAAGAGGGAGTTCCTCGGGCCTCAGTAGTGAAGGGGAAAATGAACTCACAACAGATAAGTTTGCCAATTACTTAGCTACCTTTATTGTTTCCCCTGTATCTTATGTGTTTGACCTTCATCCTCTGCATTACCAATAACCTCCCTGTGTGGAGCATCCTCTGTAATAAATCCCCTTTAACTCTTGATCTGCCTCCTGCTCATCACTTCTTTCCGCGTTCCTGTGCTTTCCTGCAGGTGAACAGGCCCTGCCCCTAAGTTCATATATAGCTTTCTTGATGCATTTTTTTTTTCAGTATGAAAAACGTAGCCTGTGTCCACAAAACTGTACCAGAGATTATGCATTTTTTGGTTTTATTGCATTGTTACTTACCGTATTTTGTATGTGTTCTTGGTGCTAAGCCATTTTGATCTCAATGGGGAAAAACTGCAGTAATATGCCGGAAATATTGATATGTGTGTAAAAAAAACAACCACTCCCCAAAGGTCAGAAATTCACAAGGAAATAAAACATGTTGCTTGAAGGTTTTGAGATCTCATTCATTTTGCTGTTACATGCATCTCATAAATGTTACATGTGAACAAGGCCTTATGGTTGTTACAATGTGGCTATAGCCAGTACATTAACAAAAATGTGGCACGACACACGATGCATTGATTAAGGAACCCAATGCGCCTGACACGGAGCATTTGACAACCCCCACCGTCTCCTGTACGACGCTACATACGTGACCTTGCATTGAAGGTCAGAATTATACAGTCCTATGGGATCTCATGTACCAGAATTTATAAATCCATATCACTGTCTAGAGAATAAGTGCTCACAATATAGAGCAAAGTGCTGAGCATTATACTTGTCATACAGTAAAAGAATAGCAAGCAGCGGATCACTCAGAATAAAAAGGATTATGGGGGCTCCATGCAGCACAGACACACATGACCCACACCATGGGCATACCCACTGTGGGGGGCGCGGCGCCAGTGGCTTTACAGGTGCGTGCAGTGGCCCAGGTTTCCGGTACATGAGGGTTAATAAGAACGCCCGACATTGAACGTCAAGACGTTCTTTGTGGGCGGAGAGAGAGCGCTCTGCTCTCCCCATCTCCTGCCCCTGGCTGCAGCACGCCGATGAACCTGAACGTATCAGGTCTGTGACTCAGGCATCTGGAGGAGCGTACCTATGCGCTTTTGAGGCGGAGGAATCCTAGAGCCTGTCCCGTTACCACAGCCACTTCCCACAGTGCAGTGCAGGCTGGAGATCCTCAGCTGGGGGGATAAGGGGACTGATCTCATGGGGTTCCCAATAACAACAGAGGAATTCAGCCACAGGCAGGTCTTAAAGTTGGAACAGAAGGAGAGGGAGCAGCAAAAACAGCGGCTAGCCCTTGCGTAGCGCGATCTGCGATGCAAAATCCAGGCCCGGGGGGGAACACTTGGATAGCTGGAACCCGATGGGTTGGGGAAGAGTCCTCTGCTTCGATCTAGAAAGGGGGTACGGCTTCATCCAGGATTCTAAAAAGGCTCTCGACCTATTTGTGAACAGGAGGGATGTGGAGGCCCACCGAATCCGGGGGACATCCAGAGCGCGACCTATTCTCAGGGGAGTGTTTCTCCTTCACCCGTCATCTTGGTGATAGGGGATGGTATGCTCTCCACGTGCGCAGGATCCCCACTGAGCTGATAGCCCCGCAAGAACACCAGGGGGCGACAATTGCTGCGGCTCCACCATCTATCACAGTAAACCACACCACCTACAGCTTTACAGTCAGCAGCCGTAAAACCGGCTGCAGTAGAGTTAATAATTCCCCAGGTTGCAGTTGCACCATGAAAAGTACCTCAGACTGTAATCATTTCACTGGCAGCGTCGACTGTCCTGGCTGCAGAAGTAGCTGCAGGACCAGAGGCAGTTGTAGCAAATGAGGTTCCCAAAGAAGCATCCACCCAGGCTGATACTGCAATTGCTGTATCACAGGCTGTGATCATGTCTACCGTTGCTCCCACTTCATCAGGAAGCAGCAGGCAAGTGTTACCCTGGAAGCATCAGATCCCAAGTGCTTCCATCTCATCAGGCTGCACTAGCCTGCCTCAGTAAAGCAAACTGAAGAAAAATTGCGGCGAAGTCTTGTAAATAGTTAACCCCAGGTGGGTTTTTGGCAAAATGTTTCCACCGGTTACTTTTACCCAATTAGGCTTCAATAAGAATATGGAAGAAGACAAAAGAGACTCAGAGATCATGGAGGCTGAATGATCCAGACACTAAATTTGTAAATAGTTCACCTCCTTAGGTGCTCCTTCTTGGTTTTACACACACCTTTAAAATACAAAGGTTCCACCACTGCACAATGACTACAGTCCAGAAAAAGAAAAAAAAAAACTTTAGGTGGGGCCGAAGATGTGGTCTAAGGGGGAGACCAGTTAAGTCTTGCAGCCCACCCAAGACCAATGATTGGAGGTTTGGATTGGGTCCTCCACGATGCACTAAGGAGACTTGAAGATACCCCGTCTGGGATATTATCTACCAATTACCTTACTCGATAACTGCTTTGATTGTAACTAATAAATGTGTTATTATGCTTGTAATATTATGCCATATGTAAAGTATAGGTTGTTTTATAATGAAAACGTGTATATGAGTAATGTACAGTATTGTAAAATAAGACTATTATATAGGGACTTACTAAGATTATTGATATCATTTATAGACATAGGATATTGTATATATTAGTGGTAGGTACAACTTGATGTGTGATAAAAATGTTATGTAGGATCTTGAAGCACTTTTTGAAGAAGAAGTTATAAAAGTAACAACGCCTGATAGAAAGTGTTGATAGTGAATAAGATAAACATTGCTGCAGAGACAAGATGTACAGATCGGGTGGCAAACCTTTTAGTAATGGTTGCTACCCAAAGAGTTTAGGGAAAAGAGTAAAGGGCCAGTCACACTAAGAGATATCGCTAGCAATATCGCTATAACTAGTGACGTTATAGCGATATTGCTAGCGATATCTCTGTGTGTGATACTTACCTACGACCGGCTCCCCTGCTGGTTATCGCTGATCGCGCGAGAACGTTCAGAACTGTTTCTCGTCGTCAGCTTCCTGCGGCGCTTCCTGCTGTGAAGACGAGCGACGCGTGGAGCCGGGCGGGAGGACGCAGGATCCCCTGGTGTGACAGGTAAGTAGCGACCCCCGTCCCCAGCGATGTCGCTAGTGAGATCTGCCTGTGTGGCAGCTCACTAGTGACCACTTAGCGATGTACCAGCGATCCTGACCGCGTCATATCGCTGGTCGGGATCGCTGGTACATCGCTAAGTGTGACAGTACCTTTAGTATTGTATAGATACTGTAGATGTGATAATATAACATAAGAGTAATTTAATTAAGAATATTTCTGGTAAGATAATGTTAGGCAACGTTGAAGAGATGTGCCTCCCATAAAGGGAAGTTGTGTTTGACAAATGTAATGCATTACCAAAAATATGTTTGTATGTTCCCTGTAATATCAATTTACTCTATTTCAGCCCGGTGACATGCTGCATTTAACGGGAGGTATGTGGCGCCCCTGAGGGTCCAGTCACCACAGAGGTACTGCACCTCACCCAGAGGTGTAGTATCCCACCTTTCAGGTAAGATGGAGACAACTGACCTGGCTCTTACCCGACATCTACATCCACCATACACTATAGCAGCAGGTGCTCCTTATCCCTGCTGGCTAGGAAAGGGTGTTAGTAGGCGGGTGGAGTTTGAGGGTTAGAGCGGGAGAACAGAAGGCAAGTGAGGAGAGTCTTCCCGTTAGGGAAGAAGGGGAAAGATGTGCATAGGGAAAAGATGTATGATTAATAGTTAGGATGGCTGTGAACATTGGGGTGCAGAGAAATGAGAGGAGGACACAGAGAGGTGCAGTTTCTTTACCTTTTACTGGTAATTGGTTGCAATCCGGAGAACCACATACAGGTGATGGAACGAGTCCAGCTCACCTGGAGGCAATCAGGGGATCCACCTTGCCTGGTGGGGATTTTGGACTTTCCTTCTGCTCTTTGTGTTTGGGTCTCCACTGTTTATAACTATGCTGCGACCCTCAATTGCGTGCTGATTTCACTAACCTGTACGGCTGTCAGCATGAGCCTATTCCACGGGTACCGTCCTTTTCACCGTCAGCCCCAGGCTCCTTATCCACTGCCGTGCCCTCAGGTGTTCAATGTCGCACAGGAATTTACAATCCCTTGTACTTTCAGATTCGGCGATCAGGACATACAGCTCCTGACCACTCTGGCGTCCCTTTCTCTCTATTAGCGCTTGGCTCTGGGGGCTGCTATCTGCAGTTTTTTTAGCTTCCCCAGAGCCTCTCCATCTCTGCTCATATCATTTCCCTCTTCATAGATCAGCTCCCTGTCTCGAACTCCTCACAGATGAGCCACTTCTCCTGAACTGACAGGATCTTCCAGAAAGATCTCTTTACCTCACGTTTAATTGTCTTGTCATTTTTCTTCACAGCTCACAGCTGCTCTCGTTTCCATGACAACCCCCTCAACTCACTTCTAGCTGACTCACCAACCCCCTCTGCTGGCCAGAATTTATAAGGCAGCTCCCTTTTCTGACCTGCAGCAGAAATCGCGATTTAATCCATGTTACCTGGCATGGGGGTTCCCTTCTGCCTCCAAGCATGACTTCACCTCATAGAGGGAGGCAATGTCACTGTGACAACCGGACTCTGGGGTGTCACAAAACTACATCACCATCTTCCTCAACCTTTTTCATCTGCCCTGGGACTAAAGCTGTGCCTGTGGAGAGCTATTCCAACTCTGCTGCCTCACACCATCAGTCCCAGAGGATCTGCACTGCAGTGCTGGTCACTTCTGATCAGAAACCACAGGTGGCGTCATGACCACTTTACTATAAACTCTATTTCCCCTGTAAATATCCCCTTTTATTGGACGCCCAGGGCCACGGACCGGGTCACTGCCGCTGTGACACTGCCCCTTTAAGAAGAGGCCTGGTACCAAGTACCCCATGGCCATGGAGGGCGCTCCAAATACATGCAGCCGCATGCTCCTGTCCAAGTGCTGGCGGCAGTGCTGGGTATTAACATGTGAGACTCGTCTGAGTTTCTCGCATGTGTGATCCCGGACTTAGAGAAGGATTTCTCTGATAAAATATATTACAATGTTGCTAATTTACATGTGTATTATTGATTTATGGAAAAAAAAGACTGTTACTCTTTAACCCCTTAACACCCAATGATGTGCAGCATCCATCATTTGACGCTTCCCCCTGATTGGTGCAGGCTACAGTGATGAGCCCGCGATCTACCCAAGACTGTTAACATGTTAAATGCCACTGTCAATCTCTGACAGCGGCATATCAGCATCCATATCACATGACCGCGGTTGCGGATGGGCTGGCATGACATTGCAGGAATGAATGTGTCTCATTGATTTATCTTTTTACATCAATTAAGGAATTTGCTCTTCAGACCTTCTGGAGTCATCACACAACACAGAACCAGACCCCAATCAGAGGGCAATAAAACCTTCACACTGCTTATCTATGAACTGCTCCAATATTTATGCTTATCCCTCTCCCATAATGACAATTCTGCTTCACGTCACTTATCTTATCTATTGCGTTATTTCTGTGCTGTTTGTGTATAAATATGTGATTCTTCAGATGCTGCATTAGTCTATGCCTGATGAAGAGACCTGCGTAGTCTCGAAAGCTTGCAATGTGTTACCATCTTTTCAGTTAGCCATTAAAAGGTATCAAGCACTGAGGACTCTCAATTCTAAATATTCTTCTCATAGCAAGTGAGCATTTCTGCTACATAGAGCAGGGCTGCTGCTCTGCTCTATGTACTACAAGCGATTGAAGCAAGTAAAAAATAAAAATGTTTTTCAAAATATTAAAAAAATAAGCCCTCACCCAGCTCCCAAAAAATTGAGACGCTACGGATCTGGGAAAATGGCAACTTTTTTTTTCTGTACAAAATTTTGATTTTTTTTTGTCACCACTAAAATAAAAAAGAACCTAGACATGTTTGGTGTCTGTGAACTTTTCATACTTCTAATGCAGTAATGCAATTCATTTTTCATATTTCAAGTTTGCATGTTATGGCGCTACAGTGTGCTTCCTTTTTTGTTTGATTCTGAGCACAGACGTGTTTGTGCTGATAAAGGCAGAATGAGGAAGGTTTCTGCCAGGCAAGTTCACTGGATTAAGAGAGCAGCTGCTAAAAAGCCATTACAAACCAGCAAACAGATATTTGAAGCTGCTGGTTCCTCTGGAGTCCCTCGAACCTCAAGGTGTAGGATCCTTCGAAGGCTTGCTGTGGTGCATAAACCTACTATTCGGCCACCCCTAAACAGTGCTCACAATCAGAAACGGTTGCATTGGGCCCAGACATGCATGAAGAGTGAAGACTAATTTTCAAACAGTCTTGTTTACTGATGAGTGTCAAGCAACCCTGGAGGGTCCAGATGGTTGGAGTAGTGGATGGTTGGTGGATGGCAACCATGTTCCAACAAGGCTGAGACGTCAGCAAGGAGGTGGAGGAGTCATGTTTTGGGCAGGAATCATGGGGAAACAGCTGGTAGGGCCCTTTAAGGTTCCTGAAGGTGTGAAAATGACTTCTGCAAAGTATATAGAGTTTCTGACTGACAACTATCTTCCATGGTATAAAAAGCAGAAACGTGCCTTCAGGAGCAAAATCATCTTCATGCATGACAATGCATCTTCTCATGCTGCAAGGAATACCTCTGAGTCATTGGCTGCTATGGGCATAAAAGGAGATAAACTCATGGTGTGGCACCCATCTTCCCCTGACCTCAACCCTATAGAGAACCTTTGGAGTATCATCAAGCAAAAGATCTATGAGGGTGGGAGGCAGTTCACATCAAAACAGCAGCTCTGGGAGGCTAGTCTGACTTCATGCAAGGAAATGCAAGCAGAAACTCTCCAAAAACCCTCAAGTTCAATGGATGCAAGAATTGTGAAGGTGATATCAAAGAAGTGTTCCTATGTTAACATGTAACTTGGCCTGTTAGGATGTTTTGGAGTTAAGTAGCTTTTTTGTTCAGTGAATGTGACCTCCTAATGCTGCAAATTCCACAAATGAGCATTTCCAGTTCTTTAAAACATATCAAATGTTTAAAAATTCTACTATGCCTAATAATTTGGAACAGTGCAATTTGAGTTTTTATTCATTTTGGAGATTATACTGTTATCATTGGGAGGTTTCTTCAATATACTGTAATTCAATGTATACTCTAACGGGTAATGACTTTTATTAGACTGACTGTCATTTGCAACGACCATTTAGGAAAATCAGAGAAAAATATAATTTGCACAATAATTTGGAACATGGTGTACATTAATGGCCCTTACAAAAAGTATGGTAAAAATCTGTTTTATTTAAAACCTATCTCCCTCCATCTGGAAAAAGCAATGTTCAATCTCCAGAGAAGACAATCCCTCTTTACCATAGAATTATTAACTTGTGGAATCTATAATATAACGCTGTAAGTGTCACTGTGTCTGAAGCCTTTATAGACTGCGCAAGCACGATGCGCCTGCGCAGTCTGACTCCAGACAGAGTGACGCATCCCCCCCAGGAGATCGTGGTATGCGTAAGCACTGAACGCATACCGCGATCTCCACAACACCTTACCGATCCGGTGTTGCTGTTGCCACGGGGTCTTGCGTCTTGATGTGTTGTCAGGAGAGGGCGGGTTGTGGCGCCGAAATCGGCGCATGCGCAGTCCGTGCTTACCGCCGCCATTTTGTAGAAGACACACTGCAGTGTGTGTTCAAGAAAATGGCACCAGAAAGCGAGGACTGCGCAGGCGCCGAGTCCAACACCACAACACGCTCTCTCCACAGACATCACGGAACAACAACTTAACGATCGGCTATTGATGCGGGCTCTCTCCTGACATCACGATGAGACCCCGCGTCAATAACCAATCATTACGTTGTTGGGCTGTGATTTCTGGACAGGGCGTGTTGTGGTGCCGGACTCAGCGCCTGCGCAGTCCTCGCTTTCCAACGCCATGTTCTAGAAGACTACAGTGTGTCTTCAAGAAAATGGTGGTGGAAAGCGAGGTCTGTGCAGGCGCCGAGTCCGGCACCACAACACGCCCTTTCCAGATATCACGGCCCAACAACGTAATGATCGGGAATTGACACGGGGTCTCGCCGTGATGTCAGGAGATGGCGGGTTGTGGCGCCAGAATCGGGCGCCAATTTCGGCTGCACAACCCCGCCCTCTCCTGACCTCACAGCATTGGGGGGGTGAGGAGACCATGCATTCCTGGATTGGGGGGTGAGGGGACCATGCATACCAGGATAGGGGGGTGAGGGGACCATGCATACCAGGATAAGGGGGGTGAGGGGACCATGCATACCAGGATGGGGGGTAAGGGGACCATGCATACCAGGATAGGGGGGTGAGGGGACCATGCATACCAGGATAAGGGGGGTGAGGGGACCATGCATACCAGGATGGGGGGGTAAGGGGACCATGCATACCAGGATAGGGGGGTGAGGGGACCATGCATACCAGGATAGGGGGGTGAGAGGACCATGCATACCAGGATAGGGGGGTGAGAGGGCCATGCATACCAGGATAGGGGGTGAGAGGACCATGCATACCAGGATAGGGGGGTGAAGGGTACCATCCATACCAGAATTGGGGATGAGGGGAGGTAAGGGATGCCATGTATACCAGGATTGGGGATGAGGGGACCATACATACCAGGATTGGCGGGTGAGAGGACCATGCAATCTAGGATTGGGGGGTGAGGGGACCATGCATACCAGGATTGGGGGGTGAGGGAACCATACATACCAGGATTGGGGGGTGAGGGAACCATGCATACCATGATAGGTATGAGGGGGTACCATGCATACTAGGATTGGGGGGTGAGGTAACCATGAATACCAGGATATGGATGAGGGGCACCATGCATACCAGGATTGGGGGGGTGAGGGGACCATACATGCCAGGATGAGGAATGGGGTGCCATGCATACCAGGATTGGGGGAGAGCATACATACCAGAATAGGGATAAGGGGGCCATGCATACCATTATAGGGATGAGGGGGCCATGCATAGCAGTATCGTGATCAGTTGTGCCATACATACCAGGATAAGAGGGGGGCAGCACATACCAGGATGGGAGACCATATACCAATAAAAATGCTTGCCACCCGGGCGTAGAACGGGTTCATAGCTAGTAGTCTATAATAGAAGATGGTCACTGTGGGAACTGCCGATGGTTTAAAAAAGGCTTAGATGCTTTTTTAGAAGAAAATAATCCAATAACTGCTACTGCCCAGGTGCCACCATCTTGGAGGAGGAAATGTTTTTTTCTCTAGCAAGATGGCACCGCCGGCACCTACGCAATAGCAACTATCGGATCACAGATAGCTGCTACTGCGCAGGCGTGGCCAACGCCATTTTCAAACTGATTTTTTTTTTAAATTAATTTAAGGATAACATCAAATAAGTTAATTATATATACATTACATATATGATCATGCTGCAACGCAGGCGCCACCGTCGGTGCCTGCCTGCAGAAGGGGATTTTTTCTCAAGACATCTAATATATAAAGCTGAAAGTGTGTGTGCGTGTATGTTTGTATGTATGTATGTCCTGGATTGGCATCTGCACCGTCACAGCTACAGCTTCAAAATTTTGCACAGTCACACGTCTGGACCCCGAGAGCGTCATAGGCTATGTTGTGAGGTGAAATTTAAACCCTGCGCGTTCTAATTCACCAAACAATTTTGCCCCTAGGTACATAATGGGGAAAAAGTGTATGTATGTATGTGTGTATGTCCGGGATTGGCATCTGCACCGTCGCAGCTACAGCCACAAAATTTTGCACAGTCACACGTCTGGACCCCAAGAGCGTCATAGGCTATGTTGTGAGGCGAAATTTTAACCCTGCGCTGTGGTGCTAATAAAAATATGTATATCTTATAGCCTACATATTGTAATATATTGTTTATATGCTTTGATATAGTGTGGTCATTAGACCAAGGGTGGAATGTATTGCAAATATGAAATATGGTTGTTTGAATCCAAGCACTATATATTGCAATATACTATGGTGTAATATCTTTAATGAATATTTATGCTGCTTGAACAAGGAAGTCTTGTGTTCAATAATAGTATGATTCTCGAAGGGAGAGACCGAAATGTTTGGATGGTCTCATGTAGCAATGGTCATGCATGACATCAATAATCAAGGACCGATTGTGATACAAATGAGACAAGTATGAGTGTGTGCCTGGGTTACGATACGTATCCAGTTTTCAGAATAGGTGATTATGGAAGTCATGCTGCCCATATGCGACCATCTTAGAGCGTTATGCTATGAGCATGAAGAGTTAACTTTGTAACAAGCAACATATGTTGGACCTGGACAGGCAACATTGATTGTTAGAGGCAAACAGACCTTGGGTTATAATCAGTAGCAAAACAACCCTGATGCATTGTGCTATTGTTAAGAGACATGCTAATGGAAAACGAATCTCTGGTTGGTGCAAACAAACTAAGATTGTAGTAGTCTATAACAAACAGACCTTGAAGTCTTGTGCTGTTATCAAGACAACAACGTACTGTGCAATTTCAAGATTCTGATGATGATTCAGCCTAAACATACTGCACAGATGTAATAGGGGAGGATCTGGGAGTTTTGTGTATAAAAAGGTGGACCCTGTGTCAGTGAGGTAGGGACATTTTCTAGAAGGTATCGTGGGTGCACGGTTTCTGTGATGACAAGACCAGAGTATTTCCTTCTCGCTGACACTGTGGTCCCTCCAGTGGAGAAGTGATGCTACAATACTTGGTAATGTATAGTAATGATGCTTATTTCTCTATGTACTATAATTCATAATAATTGTATGATTCACATGAAATGAATTAACACAAAACAGGGTAATATTATATCTGCCATTCCATTAATTTGGTGTTTTATCATTTAAATTATTCATTGTATAATAAAATTGTGTCATATCCACGTGGTGCCTTCTTTAAAGCCGTATCCGGACCTTATTGCTAAACAGTTGGCAATACACGCGCGTTCCAATTCACCAAACAATTTGGCCTATTATTCTTATCATTTCTATGGTGTTATCGTCCTTCTGTAAAGCTGGAAATAACGCAATTTATTATCGTGCCAACACAAACCACCCTCTGACACAGACTGCAGGGGGAGCCCAGTATCACACAGGATAGGATTAGATACACAGCTCAGCAGTCAGTATCATACAGGATAGGATTAGATACACAGCTCAGCAGTCAGTATCACACAGGAGAGGATTAGATACACGGCTTAGCAGTCAGTAACTCACATGATAAGATTAGGTACACGGCTCAGCAGTCAGTATCACACAGGATAGGGTTAGATACACGGCTCAGCAAACGGTATCACACAGGATAGGATTAGATACACTGCTCAGCAGTCAGTATCACACAGGATAGGATTAGATACATGGCTCAGCAGTCAGTATCACACAGGATTAGATACACAGCTCAGCAGTCAGTATCACACAGGAGAGGATTATACACACGGCTCAGCAGTCAGTATCACACAGGATAGGATTAGATACACAGCTCAGCAGTCAGTATCACACAGGATAGGATTAGATACACAGCTCAGGAGTCAGTATCACACAGGATAGAAACAGATACACAGCTCAGCACACAGTGTCACACAGAATAGTATTAGATACATGGCTCAGCAGACAGAATCACACAGAATAGGATTAGATACACAGCTAAGCAGTCAGTATCTCACAGGATAGGATTAGATACACAGCTCAGCAGTCAGTATCACACAGGATAGGATTAGATACATGGCTGAGCAGTCAGTAACACGCATGATAGGATTAGGTACACGGCTCAACAGTCAGCATCACACAGGATAGGGTTAGATACATGGCTCATCAGATGGTATCACACAGGATAGGATTAGATACACTGCTCAGCAGTCAGTATCACACAGGATAGGATTAGATACACAGCTCAGCAGTCAGTATCACACAGGATAGGATTAGATACACAGCTCAGCAGTCAGTATCACACAGGATAGGATTAGATACATGGCTCAGCAGTCAGTATCACACAGGATAGGATTAGATACACGGCTGAGCAGTCAGTAACACACAAGATAGGATTAGGTACACAGCTCAGCAGTCAGTATCACACAGGATAGGGTTAGATACATGGCTCAGCAAACGGTATCACACAGGATTGGATTAGATACACTGCTCAGCAGTCAGTATCACACAGGATAGGATTAGATACATGGCTCAGCAGTCAGTATCACACAGGACAGGATTAGATACACATCTCAGCAGTCAGTGTCACACAGGATAGGATTAGATACGCGAATCAGCAGACAGTATCACACAGGATAGTGTTAGATGCACAGCTCAGCAGACAGTATCACACAGGATAGTGTTAGATACACAGCTCAGCAGACAGTATCACACAGAATAGGATTAGATACATGGCTTTGCAGTCAGTATCACACAGGATAGGATTAGATACACAGCTCAGCAGTCAGTATCACACAGGATAGGATTGGATACACGGCTGAGCAGTCAGTAACACACGATAGGATTAGATACATAGCTCAGCAGAAAGTATCACACAGGAGAGGATTAGGTACACAGCTCAGCAGACATTATCACACAGGATAGGGTTAGATACACAGCTCAGAAACAGGATATGCCAAAGGAGAGGACATTTTCATTCCAAGAATTCCACTCATTCCATCAGATTTGTTTTTTTATTTTCAACGCCTCCAGTTTACAGTTCAACTGCTATTTGCAATGTTCATTAACAATGCTCAGGGACAGTCCTTGAAAGTAGTAGGGATCGATTTGTAGTCTCCATGCTTTTCTCATGGTCAACTTTACGTGGTCTGTTCAAGAGTTGGAACTGCCAAAAATCTGTTCATCTTTGCACCGAAAGGAAAAAACAAAAATCTTGAATGAGTTGAAAATAAAATACTATCAATACTTGGGTAATCGCTTAGTTCATTTGTGTTGCAAATCTGTAGTGTTGAATATATGATGTGAAATGTTTTTATGTGCAATATAATCATTATAATTTGTTATAACTAACCACAGTTGGTTACTATGCCCAGGCAACGCCGGGCTCTTCAGCTAGTGTATTTATAAAATTGCCTTGCAGCGCTGGAGTCCTGGGTTCAAATCCAACCAAGGATAACATCTGCAAGGAGTTTGTATGTTCTCCCCGTGTTTGCGTGGGTTTCCTCCGGGTTCTCTGGTTTCCTCCCACATTCCAAAGACATACTGATAGGGAAGTTAGATTGTGAGCCCCATCGGGAACAGTGCTGATAATGTGTGCAAACTGTAAAGCGCTGAGGAATATGTTAACGCTATATAAAAATAAAGATTGTTATTATATTATTATGTAAAATAGGGGTTTTGTCAAGACACAGCTGTCGAGTGACCTGGAACCAGGGGCTCCTTTCCTGGCCCTAACACTAAGGGGCACCCTAGCTCGCCCTGTTCTCCGGGATACTTCAGATGGCAAAGACGCCGGGGCCTCCGCCCTTGCCTTATCTCCTAATTAAGCTGTTGTGAGTTCATTCTCACCAGTTGTGAGTTCCCCTTCTGGACTCCCTCTGGTGGTGACGGGAGGTGGTGCGGCTGGTTTGATCGGTGGAGAT
This sequence comes from Dendrobates tinctorius, assembly GCF_039654945.1. Classification (NCBI taxonomy): domain Eukaryota; kingdom Metazoa; phylum Chordata; class Amphibia; order Anura; family Dendrobatidae; genus Dendrobates; species Dendrobates tinctorius. The sequence goes on along the minus strand of NW_027362185.1, from coordinate 52,049 downwards.
CTGCCACCTGAGAATGAAGATGACGATTGGATCTCAGGATTCTCAGATTGGATTTAAAACAGCCGATGCCCTATTCAGTTGCTGGTGATTCCTTCTGGCTTGTCAGCTCTTGGTTTTCAGCTCTGTTCCAGTCATCAAAAGCTAAGTTTTTCTGCTAATGTGCACACTTGATTTTGTTGGTCTATTCAGTTTTTTGTGTGGTCTGCCAGCCCCGGCTGGGGGCTGAGCTGAATTTCCACTCTTATTTATTAGTATTTTGCCAATTGGCTTTTTGTTCCTTACTAGTTCGGTCTCTTTTTGCTCTGTCTCAGAATATTTCAGAGTGCTGATATAGTGGGAGAAGTCTAGTGACTTCAGGGTTAATTTTGCTATCAGAAGTGTTGGACATTATTTTGTAGGGTTTTTTGCAAGTTGCAGATAGTGTCTTTCCTTTCCTTTCCTGTCTAGTTAGTTTGGGCCCCATTGTTTGCTCAGCCTATTTTCCTACCTGTGTTTGTGCCTTCATCTTGTTTCACCGTCAATACATGTGTGGGGGCTATCTATTCCTTTGGAGTCTGCTCTGGGGCAGTTAGTTTTCCCTTTTCTTGCTTTAGGCTTATGTAGTCCTCCGGCCGTGATGAGGCGTCTAGGTTCATCGTAGGCTCGCTCCACGGCTACTGCTAGTTGTGTGGCAAGATCAGGGATCTGCAATCTGCATAGTTACCAACCACTCTGTTTTCTGTGGCTTAGCTTGCTTGCTTTTTCTCCACGGTGACCCATTCATAACAGTAAGCCCTTAGTCTGTCCTCTTTCCCCACCCAGAAAAACGGGGGCGCTACTGTGCACCGCAGTACACCAACCCGACAAACAGGGCAACAAAGACAAGGGGATACTGAAAACTTCACACACACAAAATATTCACTCACACATAACGGAGGAATCCACCAAGATGTGCAGGAAGGGGAAGAAAGCAAAACAGGGAAGGATAAGGAATTATCAAGCGTACAAACCAAACAACAGTGGCTTGTAACTCCTCTAGCACTCCTTACCCCAACTTCTCTCCCTCCTTTTGTCATGAAGCAAGTGCTAACTCTGACAAGGACCTGGTAATAGAGCCCAGGTTTTATAAGGAAAAGGAGTTGCTAACAGAGTACAGCTGAACACAGAGTTTTCCAACATGGCTGATTAACACCTGTTCTGCTGGAAGAAATAAACACGGTTAATAAACCGGAGAAGTGCTTCTTCTCAGCGGCGGAGTAGGAGCAACCAGACGCTGCGGTCTTCTAGCTCCACTCCATTGCGGTAACCCTGTGACAGGTATTATATTTATTATTTAAAATAGGGGGCAGGTCAGTGAGGGATCAGCGACTTGTCAGAAGCCATACACATTAATACCTAACCAGAGCACCACAGGAAGACCCCCTCACAGGCCGCCCCGGGGCACGGGCATATCATTAACTCAAAACTGAAAATAAAGATAAAACAACAACCACAAGACGGATTTCATCAACCAAGATATCATGTTAATCAGTACAACGACGCCGACCTGACACTGTAGGTTACTGTGCACAATCTTGCTGACAGATTCTCTGTAAGAAGTAGCACAAAATATATAAAGGATATGGCACAAATCCTAAAGCTACTAACAAAGAGCAAATTACTTTAGAAAACAGGAGAAACACAAATGATGAATCGGGGCCAAAGTGTTTAAAAAAGTTGCAGAACCTGCCAGCTCAGAACTTATGTCCTATTATTAACTCATATAAATTATACATGTTTTATGTCTTATTAAAGTCAAAGTGATACATAGACTGGCCACGCTCACCCACATACCACACATAAGTTGCATGATGCAGCGCAGAACCCCTGTGTAGCTGGAAGGTAATACAATATTGAGCGAAACACAGGATCATTATGGAGAGCAGTCATCACAGGAAACCCTCATACAGCAACCAAGTCTCATGGCAAATCAAAGGTGCCCATGCAGGCTACAGTTGGTAAGCGTCCATAGACATTCAGGATCTGTAGTCAAAATAAAATGCACATTTAGTAGTTGGACCAATGCCTTGGTGCCTAAGGGGGCCCAAACCACCTTCATTACACAGGAATACTTCATTAATATTAATGGAACATAATAGGTGGTTGGCCAAGTCTTAACATTGGAGCATCAAGTTACGCCTCTGCTGACAATGTAATGATCTAAGTGGTCATTCCAACCAATGTTATGTGTACCAAAGGAAATCATCCAGTGCTTTTTAAAAGCTGTTATAGTGTCTGCCATTACTGCCTCTTGTGGTCGTGCATTCCATAGTGTGACTGCTCTAACTGTACAGAACCCTTTCCTATTTAGCTGTCGGAATCGCCTTTCTTCCACCCGTAATGAGTGCCCCCAGTCTTGGATTGGTCTTTGGAAGGAATAAGTCATGTGCCAGTCCTTTGTATTGAGTACACATGTATTTATGCATATAAGATCCCATGCATGTGTAAGATACAGCAGGTACGCCAAATGCAGTGACGAGCAGGAGGCAGATCAAGAGTTAAAAGGTATTTTTTAATACAGGGGATATGCAAGGAGAGAATAGAGGAGGTATGGGAGGTTAAGGTTCAGGAAGAGAACAAGTGTTCAAATTACGGGTAAACTTATCAGTATGATGTTTCCAGAGGATGGAGGCTTGGAGATCCCGCAATAGCGTCATAGGAGACGTGTGAAGTTTCTGGCCTGGTCCTGGAGAAATGTGAGGCACTGACTCCTGACAGCCGCGATGTATCCTGGCTTTCCTAGGTGTAGTCTTGTGGTACCGGGGCAAGGTGTCCGTGGAGGAAGCGGCTGTGGCGCCGGTGCAGAAGGATGGAGATCAGCTGTGGGGACCGGGAATATCCTGCCAGTCTCTGCTTGTTTACCCCTGTCAGGCCTACAGTGAGTACCGTTGTCAGGCAGCGGTAAAGTACGAGACGTGTCCCCAGTGTTGGAGGTGATAGAGATCACAGTCACGCACTGCTCGCAGCCTGGCTGTCATGTGTCGTCCATCGGCAAAGTGGCCTGGTCTCCTGGCATCATGGAGAGTGAGTCAACCTCTCGCTGCGCTTGCTGTCTTCCCGCCAAAGAGGCTGTATGGGCATGCTCCGTCCCTTTTATCACGAACCCGCCCCCTGTAGTCAAGTGCAAAGGTCTGTCCCGGTCAAAAAGTACTTCCCCCGGCAACAATGGTGACAGACCCAATATTTCCGGCCCTGATACGAGAGAGGTGCCACTAGTCTGGTCGATCTCCCTACACATGGTCTGTCAGACATTGTATAGAGCACCCAAAATAAAAGAATGAAGTGACGTGCCAGTTTTTTGGCAGAAAACAGTAGAAAATTTAGAAGCACAGATGTTTTGCATAAAAATATGCTAATTTGTGTTGCATTTTTTCACTTTGTCTTTGTTTATTTATTTTAAGGAGGGTTGTAATTTTTTACAACAAAGAAAATATGCTTATTAAATTTGTCACATTTTATTTACAATCAGGTTAGAGACTCCAGCGTCAAGTACCACACATACCATCATTGTGGCCAAAGAGTTTTATTTTAACCTCATCGGTCTACAAGACTTGTTTCCAAAATGCATCAGGTTTGTTAAGATCTTCTTTTGCAAACTTTTGATGCTGAATTTTATGATGAGGACGCAGGAGATGTTTTCTGTTGATGACTCTTCCATGAAGGTCATATTTGTGCAGGTGTCTCTGAATAGTGGAACAATGTACCAGAACTACAAAGTCTCCTAATCTTTTGAAGGTCTTTTGCAGTCTAGAAGGGGTTCTGATTTGCCACTCTGCAGGTGGAATAGGCATAGTACAAACAGCGCCTTCCTAGGCTGCAGTCCATCTGCTCAGAGGACATAGGACAATAGGAGGCTACTGTATGTGTCCAGGACCATGACATCTCCAGCAGAGCAAATCTTTACCAGCGGCTTTTGGCAACCCCTTGGAGCTCAGACTCCCCCTGTTGTGGCTCTACCGTGCCTCTTCTGAGAATAGTGATGATTTTGAGAAAATGGAAACGGTCTTAGGAGCGCAGGAAAGAGACTCAGACGAGAGATGGGGTTAAACCACAATGCGTTTCGATGGAGGATCCGTCTTCATTAGGTCTCTTTCGGGGTACCCCAGTACAGGTATGCAATAGTGCTCGGCTTCCTTAGGGATCTATTGACCATCTGGCACCTTTCCACTAAGTCAACCAGGTCATCCACTTCCCACTGGTGTCCTAGGAAGGGAGTGAACAAATCTGTCCATGACAACCCGCTTGACCATGTGAGCTAGAGTGGAAGACTCCAGCTGCAACCATTTGTGTACAAGATGCAGTAAGTTGAACATTTAAGATAAGATAATCCTTTAATCGTCCCACCATGGGGAAATTCAGAGCATTACAGCAGCAAGGCAGGAACAAGTACAGATACAGATGCATAAAGGCATTACATTGACAGTAGGTAGGTACATATACGAAGAAAAAAAAAAATGTAATCGGACTGTCACAACTTTGGATCTATCAGTTCTCTGTTTGAGTCGTTCTCCGTTTTGGACAGTGCTGGTTATACAGCCTAACTGCAGCAGGAAGGAAGGACTTTCGATAGTGCTCCCTCTCACATTTAGGATGAAGTAGCCGGTCACTGACAGTACTGCACATCTTTGTCACGGTCTCATGCATGGGATGGGAATCATTCTGCACCATGTAGCTCACCTTGGCCAGTATCCTCCTGTCGCCTACTTCCTGAACTGGATCAAGGGGGCATCCCAGGACAGAGCTGGCCCTTCTAATCAGTTTGTCCAGCCTACTCCTGTCCCTGGTTGATATGCCACTACCCCAGCACGCCACACCAAAGAAGATGACTGATGCCACAACAGAGTTGAAGAAGGATGCAAGGAGTGCCCCCCTAACTCCGAAGGCTCTCAGCCTTCTGAGCAGATAAAGCCTATTGTGGCCCTTCCTGTACACTGCATCCAAGTGGTGGGCCCAGTGAAGCTTATTATTGAGGATCACACCAAGGTACTTTATAGGTGTTGACTATCTCAATGTCATTTCCCTGAATGTTCACCACTACTGGTGGATTTTTTCCCTTGTGAAAGTCCACCACCAATTCCTTGGTCTTCCCGGAATTAATCCTAAGGTGGTTCCTCTGACACCACTCCACAAAAGCTTGGTTAGTATCTCTGTACTCTCTTTCATCTCCTCCTGTGATGAGGCCTACTATTGCAGAGTCATCAGAATACTTCTGCAAGTAGCAGCTAGATGAGTTGCACCTAAAATCCGCAGTGTACAGTGTGAAGAGAAAAGGGGCAAGAACTGTACCTTGAGGTGCCCCTGTTTTGCAGATCACTGTGTCTGACACACTGTCCCGAACCTTTACAAACTGAGGTCGGTTCGTGAGGTAGTTAAGGATCCAGGTGGAGAGTTGGAGGTCCACACCAACAAGGCCCAGCTTGTCTCTCAGTAGACCTGGCTGTATGGTGTTAAAAGCACTAGAGAAATCGAAGAACATTATTCTCACAGTGTTCCCAGGTTTCTCCAGGTGAGAGAGAGTCCTATCTAGAAGGTGGATAATGGCATCATCCACACCAATGCCCGGCCTGTAGGCAAACTGGAGAGGGTCCATATCCGAGCTCACTAGAGGACGGAGACGTGTGAGAACCAATCTCTCTAATACCTTCATCAGGTGTGATGTCAATGCTACAGGTCTATAGTCATTAAGGTCTTTCGGATAAGGTTTCTTCGGAACTGGTACCACACACGATAATTTCCACAGTTGTGGTACTATACCCATTCTCAGGATCATATTGAACAGATATGTAATGATCTCACTCAGCTGGTGCCCGCAGGTTTTGATTAGCCTTGCACTGATGCCGTCAGGACCTGCAGCCTTCAAAACTTTGATCTTATCCAGTTCTTTTTCAACCTGGGTACTTGTGAAGAACAGACCCTGGCTCAGTTGACAAGTTGCAGCAGGGGGTGAGGTTATTGTAGCAGAGAGGTGTGAATGGTATGCAGGGGCAGGGGCAGGGGCAGCCGATGTGTGATTAAATCTGTTAAAGAATAGATTAAGCTCATTAAGCCCCTCTTTATCTACAACCATCCTGGAGACAGTCTGTCTATGCCCAGATATAGACTTTAGACCCTCCCAGACTTCATGGATCCTTTTCTGTGACAATTTCAGTTCAATCCTTCTCTTATAATTAGCCTTTCCTTGCCTGATTAGATACTTCAGATCCTTCTGAACCTCTCTCAGCCTGCCCTTGTCACCTGATCTGAAGGCCAACTTCTTCTCTTTGAGAAGAGCCTTTATTCCAGGCCTGATCCATGGTTTATTGTTAGAGAAGCACCTCACTACTTTTGTGGGTACCGTGTTGTCTACACAGAAATTAATGTAGTCCGTTATACAGTGTGTGAGGCCATCCATGTCATCACCATAGGAATCTTGCAGCACTTCCCAAGTGGTTGTTTCGAAGCAGTCTCTCAGAGCATCATCACTCTCCTCAGTCCATATCCTCACTGTGCGAGTGACAGCAGGTTTTCTCTGTACAAGTGGCTTGTACACGGGTTGGAGGTGCACTAGGTTGTGATCCGATCTTCCAAGGGGTGGTAGGGCTGACGAGGCATATGCCCCTCTCACATTGGCAAAGAACAAGTCCAATGTTTTGTTGTCTCTAGTGAGGCAGGTAACATACTGTGTGCAACTGGGTAGTATGGATGCTGGAGACACATGATTGAAGTCTCCCGAAACCAGAAGGAGTGCTTGGGGGTGAAGGGACTGCATCATGCTCACTGTGGATTGTAGTACCTCAGTGGCGGCATTAGCTTTCGCAGAAGGGGGGACATATGCAGCTATCATGATTACATGTGATAGTTCCCTCGGTAAATAAAAAGGTCTCATGTCCACAGCTAATAGCTCAATGTCCTTACAGCATGTTTGCTCTTTGACCACGATGTGGCTAGAGTCACACCACCTATCATTCACAAATATCGCCAGCCCTCCGCCTTTCCTCTTACCGCTCTCCCTTGTCCTGTCCGCGCGAAGCGAATGAGTTTAAAGCCATCCAACGAGACAACAGTGTCCGGAGTACCTTCGGTGAGCCAGGTCTCTGTAAACAGCAACATGCTGCTCTCCCTTAATTCCCGATGATGTCTGGTCAGCGCCGACAGTTCGTCCATCTTATTCCCGAGTGATCTCACATTGCCCATAATGACGGAGGGAAGAGCAGGTCTATAGCGCCTTCTTCTAGCTTTCCTGAGGGCTCCTCAGGAAATTTGGGAGCGAGAGGGGTTGACACCATAATATGCTCAGTGGGGAACTCTACGTGTGCCAAAATTTCAGTTTTAAATTTGACATACTCCTGTGCATCTTGCAATGCCCGGTCAAAATAAGCTTTTTTGTGGCTCACCAGTTAGATAGGGGGCCAGCACATCTGCCTACTTCTCTGGTGGTAGCTTCTCACGCTCTGCAACCCATTGAAAAACAATCAAAAATGCCTCCACATCATCCCCAGGGGTTACCTTTTGCATGGCTCATCTTACCACTTTCTGAACATACGGGTCATTACCCGGACTTGGGGAAGGGGCTGCCGGCCTCCCACAAACAGCCTCTGCAAGGAGTTCCATGTGCCGTGCTAATCTATTTCCTGTTGTCCCAGCTGCTGCTGTTGAGTTACTTGCTGCTGCTATTGATCCTGCTGTTGTTGGACCTTAACTAGGTGCTTGATAAGCTCCTCCATGCTGTCTGATGCCGTTTCCTGGCTTCGAACACCTTTACCCAGGACATGCGGATTGTCCACAGCCGCTACACGTGTTCCTGGAACATTGTCCGCATTCTTCACCATCTGTAGTAGATCGACTCACTCAGCTGCACATGGAGGTAGACACAATAACACTGTGCCTTTAAGTCCTTCACTGCTTTATTATATACATGTGGCACAAACCATTGAGAAGTAAAAATAAACACGGCCCTTTGGACAAAACAGAAAAACAAAACCAAAAGGTATAGCAGGGATTATAGGCCGGAGGGATCCGCCCACTCAGGTTAGCAAAACACATGGTTCAGTTTAGCACAAACATGAGCACCTCTCTGGAGATAACATCTCCAGACACACTGAACACCGAATGCCTCAGAAGGCCAACTACTTAAATATTAGACCACACCTTGGGTGGAGATATGGTGGACAACCTCCCACCCGCTCTATGGTTGTTCACAAAAACCTAGCCCTTAAACATTCATAATACTAATAATAATCTTTATTTATATAGCACCAATATATTCTGCAGAGCTTTACAATTCAACAGTTCATATACAAGTCAGAAGTAACAACTAGAGTTGAGCGAAACGAGTCGGAAAAATTCAAAAGTCACCGACTTTTGGCAAAGTCGGGTTTCATGAAACGAAACCCGACCCTAGGATGAGGTCGGCCACGAGGTCGGCGACTTACGCGCCAAAGTCGCATTTCAAAAGTTTGTTTTGCGCTCTTTTTCAGCCAATCAGGATCCACGGACACTGTGGGCAGCGTGATGACATAGGCACGGGTCACCACCATCTTTCAGAAGGGCATGCAAGTGATTGGCTTGCTTTGGTGGGCGTCACAGGGGGTATAAAAGGGCGTGCACGCCGACCGCCATCTTACTTCTGCCGATCTTAGTATAGGGAGAGGTTGCTGCTGATTCTGTAGGGAGAGCGTTAGGCAGGGAAGAAGACAAAAAAACTGCTTCTGCTGCTAGCGATTTGGCCTGCACAACACACCAGTCACTGTGTGTGCAGTGCAAGGGGAGGCTATATAGTGGTGTATCAGTGGTGTTGGTTGTTGGGCTGCCTTCTAAGGCTTCCTGACATTCCTGCATTGCTGTTTACCCACTGCTCCGCAAACTGCTTTATTAAAAGCAATCCCAATTTTTTTTTTTTGTCCTGCTGAGAAGACAAAAAAACTGCTTCTGCTGCTAGCAATTTGGCCTGCACAACACACCAGTCACTGTGTGTGCAGTGCAAGGGGAGGCTATATAGTGGTGTATCAGTGGTGTTGGTTGTTGGGCTGCCTTCTAAGGCTTCCTGACATTCCTGCATTGCTGTTTACCCACTGCTCCGCAAACTGCTTTTTTAAAAGCAATCCAATCTCCCTTATCCTCTAGTCACTTTTGTCACAGCTGTGCCATCGAGCCTGTCACATAGCGCTCAGATATTCATTGGGCCTCACACAATCCAAAAGTGTCCAGTGTCCAAAAGTGTGTGCAGAGATTCAAAATCTCCCTTATCCTCTAGTCACTTTTGTCACAGCTGTGCCATCGAGCCTGTCACATAGCGCTCAGATATTCATTGGGCCTCACACAATCCAAAAGTGTCCAGTGTCCAAAAGTGTGTGCAGAGATTCAAAATCTCCCTTATCCTCTAGTCACTTTTGTCACAGCTGTGCCATCGAGACTGTCACATAGCGCTCAGATATTCATTGGGCCTCACACAATCCAAAAGTGTCCAGTGTCCAAAAGTGTGTGCAGAGATTCAAAATCTCCCTTATCCTCTAGTCACTTTGGTCACAGCTGTGCCATCGAGCCTGTCACATAGCGCTCAGATATTCATTGGGCCTCACACAATCCAAAAGTGTCCAGTGTCCAAAAGTGTGTGCAGAGATTCAAAATCTCCCTTATCCTCTAGTCACTTTTGTCACAGCTGTGCCATCGAGCCTGTCACATAGCGCTCAGATATTCATTGGGCCTCACACAATCCAAAAGTGTCCAGTGTCCAAAAGTGTGTGCAGAGATTCAAAATCTCCCTTATCCTCTAGTCACTTTTGTCACAGCTGTGCCATCGAGCCTGTCACATAGCGCTCAGATATTCATTGGGCCTCACACAATCCAAAAGTGTCCAGTGTCCAAAAGTGTGTGCAGAGATTCAAAATCTCCCTTATCCTCTAGTCACTTTTGTCACAGCTGTGCCATCGAGCCTGTCACATAGCGCTCAGATATTCATTGGGCCTCACACAATCCAAAAGTGTCCAGTGTCCAAAAGTGTGTGCAGAGATTCAAAATCTCCCTTATCCTCTAGTCACTTTTGTCACAGCTGTGCCATCGAGCCTGTCACATAGCGCTCAGATATTCATTGGGCCTCACACAATCCAAAAGTGTCCAGTGTCCAAAAGTGTGTGCAGAGATTCAAAATCTCCCTTATCCTCTAGTCACTTTTGTCACAGCTGTGCCATCGAGCCTGTCACATAGCGCTCAGATATTCATTGGGCCTCACACAATCCAAAAGTGTCCAGTGTCCAAAAGTGTGTGCAGAGATTCAAAATCTCCCTTATCCTCTAGTCACTTTGGTCACAGCTGTGCCATCGAGCCTGTCACATAGCGCTCAGATATCAGTGGGCCTCACACAATCCAAAAGTGTCCATCCAGTGTCCAAAAGTGTGTGCAGAGATTCAAAATCTCCCTTATCCTCTAGTCACTTTTGTCACAGCTGTGCCATCGAGCCTGTCACATAGCGCTCAGATATCAGTGGGCCTCACACAATCCAAAAGTGTCCATCCAGTGTCCAAAAGTGTGTGCAGAGATTCAAAATCTCCCTTATCCTCTAGTCACTTTTGTCACAGCTGTGCCATCGAGCCTGTCACATAGCGCTCAGATATTCATTGGGCCTCACACAATCAAAAAGTGTCCAAAAGTGTGAGCAGAGATTCAAAATCTCCCTTATCCTCTAGTCACTTTGGTCACAGCTGTGCCATCGAGCCTGTCACATAGCGCTCAGATATCAGTGGGCCTCACACAATCCAAAAGTGACAATCCAGTGTCCAAAAGTGTGTGCAGAGATTCAAAATCTCCCTTATCCTGTAGTCACTTTTGTCACAGCTGTGCCATCGAGCCTGTCACATAGCGCTCAGATATCAGTGGGCCTCACACAATCCAAAAGTGTCCATCCAGTGTCCAAAAGGGTGTGCAGAGATTCAAAATCTCCCTTATCCTCTAGTCACTTTTGTCACAGCTGTGCCATCGAGCCTGTCACATAGCGCTCAGATATTCATTGGGCCTCACACAATCCAAAAGTGTCCATCCAGTGTCCAAAAGTGTGTGCAGAGATTCAAAATCTCCCTTATCCTCTAGTCACTTTTGTCACAGCTGTGCCATCGAGCCTGTCACATAGCGCTCAGATATTCATTGGGCCTCACACAATCCAAAAGTGTCCAGTGTCCAAAAGTGTGTGCAGAGATTCAAAATCTCCCTTATCCTCTAGTCACTTTTGTCACAGCTGTGCCATCGAGCCTGTCACATAGCGCTCAGATATTCATTGGGCCTCACACAATCCAAAAGTGTCCAGTGTCCAAAAGTGTGTGCAGAGATTCAAAATCTCCCTTATCCTCTAGTCACTTTTGTCACAGCTGTGCCATCGAGCCTGTCACATAGCGCTCAGATATTCATTGGGCCTCACACAATCCAAAAGTGTCCATCCAGTGTCCAAAAGTGTGTGCAGAGATTCAAAATCTCCCTTATCCTCTAGTCACTTTTGTCACAGCTGTGCCATCGAGCCTGTCACATAGCGCTCAGATATTCATTGGGCCTCACACAATCCAAAAGTGTCCAGTGTCCAAAAGTGTGTGCAGAGATTCAAAATCTCCCTTATCCTCTAGTCACTTTTGTCACAGCTGTGCCATCGAGACTGTCACATAGCGCTCAGATATTCATTGGGCCTCACACAATCCAAAAGTGTCCAGTGTCCAAAAGTGTGTGCAGAGATTCAAAATCTCCCTTATCCTCTAGTCACTTTTGTCACAGCTGTGCCATCGAGCCTGTCACATAGCGCTCAGATATTCATTGGGCCTCACACAATCCAAAAGTGTCCAGTGTCCAAAAGTGTGTGCAGAGATTCAAAATCTCCCTTATCCTCTAGTCGCTTTGGTCACAGCTGTGCCATCGAGCCTGTCACATAGCGCTCAGATATCAGTGGGCCTCACACAATCCAAAAGTTTCCAGTGTCCACAAGTGTCTGCAGAAATTCAAAATCTCCCCTGTCCTATAGACACCTTGTACCTTGTTTTACATTACTATATAGTTTGTTGGATTTTGTCTACATTTCTACCAAAAATGAGGAAGGCTGGTGGAAGAGGCCGTGGAATTGGGCGGGGGTTGGCAGCTGGTAATGATGGTGTTGGTGGTGGATCTGATGGTAGTGGCAATAGCAAAATAGGACCGAATGCAGGAGGTGCTGACCCTGCGTCATCGTCTGGCTACATAAGGCCTCGAACGCTTAGTTTTCTAGGAGTTGGCAAACCGCTTTTAAAGCCAGAGCATCAGGAAAAAGTTTTGTCTTACATTGCTGACTCAGCCTCCAGCTCTATCGCCTCCTCTTCTTCAGTTGTAAAAAGTAAAAGCACTGAGTCGTCATTGGAGGCTCATGTTCATGAACCACACCTTTCCTTGTGTCCTTTACCCCAACCAAGATTGAAGGATGACGCAGGCCATACTACTGATTACTCCATGGAGCTGTTTTCACATACCATGCCTGGATTATCAAGTGAAATGGTGAATTACCCAGGCCAAGATGAATCTGACATGGAGTGCAATGATGCACAGCCGCTGATGGATGATTCTGCTGGTACATTCACTCAGAGCACTACATTGTCCTCGCAGTGTACAGTGCTAGATTCTGACCCTGATGAGACTCAGGTGCCCCTTCCCGCACACTATACCACCATACACGGTGACACAGAGGAAGGTGCACATGACATAGAAGAGGAGGTGATGGATGACCCAGTTGTTGACCCAGATTGGCATCCATTGGGGGAAGAGGGTGCTGCTTCCAATAGCTCAGATGAGGAGCATCCATAGCAGACTTCGACATCGCAACAGCTGTTATCTGGCAGGCCCGGAGCACTCCAAAGACAGGTTCCAAACATCAAAAGAGTTGCTGGACAGCTTGTCCAGAGGGTCAAAAGATCACAGCGTGCTAGGCCGCAAAATGTCTGCCAAAGTAGGAAGAGTGCAGTGTGGCACTTTTTTGACCAAAATCCTCATGATCAGGCCAAGGTTATCTGTAAGAAGTGCGCAAAGACCTTTAGCCGAGGGAAAAATCTGAAAAATTTGAATACCAGTTGCATGCTTAGACATTTAACCAGCATGCACTTGCAAGCGTGGACACAACACCAAACCTCAAGTGCCACATGTGCAACTGATCACAACGAAGGTAGTCAGCAACGCTACATTGTTTCCCCCACTGTAAGCCCACCGGTTAGCACAGCAGCAAATGTTGAGGTGTCGTTGCAAGACCACAGCAGTCAGGGAATCCCACTGTTATATCAACGAAAGACTGATTCTAGGCCATCAGAAAGAACACCAACTCCATCACCATCATCAACCCTCTCTCAGTCCGCCCTGTCCACCGCTACTTCCACCATATGCAGCTCTCAAGTCCAGCTCACCCTCGCAGACACTATGAGTAGGTCAAGAAAGTACTCAGTCTCTCATCCGCGTACACTGGGTTTGAACGCCCACATTGCCAAACTAATCTCGTTTGAGATGATGCCCTTTCGGTTGGTGGAAAGCACAGCTTTCCGCGAACTCATGGCCTATGCAGTACCACGCTATGACCTACCCAGTCGCCACTTCTTCTCTCGCAAAGCCATCCCAGCCCTCCACCATCATGTGAAAGACCGCATTGCGAGCGAAAGCTCGTCCACAGAGCGCAGTCGTACGAGCACTCCATCTGCAGCTGCCACTGTTGCACACGATGTGTCCCCCTATCGAGCAGCTAGTGGAAAGCGTCAGCAGGCTGTGTTGCAGATGATGTGTTTGGGCAACAGACACACCGCCGAGGTCCTGGCCGAGTACTTGAAGCGACAAACTGAGTCATGGCTGGGCAGTGTACATCTTGAGGCAGGCAAGGTAGTTAGTGATAACGGCCGTAATTTTGTGGCAGCCATAGCCCTTTCAAAACTCAGCCACATACCTTGCTTGGCTCACACCTTGAACCTGGTGGTGCAGTGCTTCCTCAAAAATTATCCGGAGTTAACAGCCCTGCTCCAGAAGGTGCGAAGACTGTGCGCGCACATCCGCCGGTCGCCTGTACACTCCGTTCGTATGCAGAAGCTGCAGCGATTGCTCCACCTTCCCAACCACCGCCTCATTATCGACATTGCAACAAGGTGGAACTCCACCCTGCACATGGTGGAGCGGCTGTGCGAGCAGAGGCAGGCCATAATGCATTTGTGGGAGGATACACGGCCAGGCACTTTGAGAGCAGACATGGAGTTGACAGGTGTGCAGTGGTCGAAGGTGAAAGACCTTTGTAAAGTCCTTCAGTGTTTTGAGGAATGCACACGGCTGGTAAGCGCAGACGACGCCATCCTAAGCATGAGCATCCCACTTATGCGTCTGCTCATGCAAACTTTGACGCACCTTAAGGAGCAGGCGTCTGCAGCCAATGTTGATGAGGAGGAAGAGGAGGAGGGAATCCTTGATGACATTCAGCCATTGTCTGCTCACGGATCTCTCCTGGACGAGGTGGAGGAAGAAGAGGAGGAGGAGGAGGATGATGGGGATGATTACTTAGGGGAGGAGGATGCATCTCGTGGGGCAAGTGAAAATGTTGGCGTGGCAAGGTCTGGTACAGGGTTTGTGCGTGACTGGAGGGATGTGGATTTGCCAGAAAGTGCTCCTCCAACCAGCACTCGCAGTGCATCATTGACACCGGCAACATTGGCCCACATGTCAGATTATGCCTTGCGGATCCTGAAAAGGGACCCCCGCATTGCCAAAATGATGAACGTTGACGACTACTGGTTGGCCAGCATCCTGGATCCACGCTATAAAGGCAAATTACAAAACATCATGCCACAGGAGAACCTTGACCTAATATTGGCTAATAAACAAGCAACTCTGGTAAATCGGTTGCTTGAGGCATTCCCAGCACACTGCAGCGGTGATGGTTCTCACACGAGCCGTACGGGCCGGGGGCAGCTTGGCAGAGGTGTTCGTGGTGCACACAGCAGAAGTGGCGTTGGAGACAGGGGTTTCATGACAATGTTGTGGACTGATTTTTCAAATACGGCTCACACAACTGGTAATACTGCATCGATGGAAAGTGACAGGAGACAGCAGTTGTCAACTATGGTTACAAACTACTTTTCCTCCCATATCGATGTTCTCCCACACAGGTCATTCCCCTTTGACTATTGGGCCGCTAAACTGGACACCTGGCCTGAATTGGCCCAATATGCCTTACAGGAGCTCGCTTGCCCAGCTGCCAGTGTGCTATCGGAAAGAGTCTTCAGTGCAGCTGGATCAATCCTGACAGAAAAAAGGACCCGTCTGTCAACCCAAAATGTGGATGCTCTAACCTTCATTAAAATGAACCACGCATGGGTTTCCAAGGATTTTGTCCCACCTTCCCCTGATGACACATAGGGTGACAGAAAAATGGCTTGCTTTGGTCCACCTCTTCCTGGTACTTCACCTATTTCGCCTTTTGCATCAGCTGAATGTCCAACATCAACATATGCCATTTTCTAAAACTCCCTAACTGTGCTGCCTCCCCCCCCATGGCCGGGGTCACCACCTAGCGCACGACACCGTGCGAGTGCCGTTGCCCTGGACAGGTGGGTAGGCCGACTCTTGGGCGCGGGCACTGGCACAGGGTCCCTCATAGTGCAATCAAGTGTCTCTGACGGTGGTGGTGCACACCCGCCGTCAGACACACCGCTGTACTATGAGGGGCCCAGTGCCAGTACCGACGCCCACGAGTGGGCCCCCCTTGCTTGGGCAGGGCCCCAGCATTTGCAATCTTTACCTCTCCCTGCTCCTCCGCTGTGTAATCTGGGCCGTCAAATCCATACTGTGCCTAACACCGTCTGAGCCTGCCTCCTGAGACATATATTTTGAATGTGTACGCTATCCATACATGTTATCTGGGGATACGGTACCCTTTCTAACCTTTGTGCAATCACGTGCAATCCATACTGGGCCTAACACCGTCTGAGCCTGCCTCCTGAGACATATATTTTGAATGTGTACGCTATCCATACATGTTATCTGGGGATACGGTACCCTTTCTAACCTTTGTGCAATCACGTGCAATCCATACTGGGCCTAACACCGTCTGAGCCTGCCTCCTGAGACATATATTGTGAATGTGTACGCTATCCATACATGTTATCTGGGGATACGGTACCCTTTCTAACCTTTGTGCAATCACGTGCAATCCATACTGGGCCTAACACCGTCTGAGCCTGCCTCCTGAGACATATATTTTGAATGTGTACGCTATCCATACATGTTATCTGGGGATACGGTACCCTTTCTAACCTTTGTGCAATCACGTGCAATCCATACTGGGCCTAACACCGTCTGAGCCTGCCTCCTGAGACATATATTTTGAATGTGTACGCTATCCATACATGTTATCTGGGGATACGGTACCCTTTCTAACCTTTGTGCAATCACGTGCAATCCATACTGGGCCTAACACCGTCTGAGCCTGCCTCCTGAGACATATATTTTGAATGTGTACGCTATCCATACATGTTATCTGGGGATACGGTACCCTTTCTAACCTTTGTGCAATCACGTGCAATCCATACTGGGCCTAACACCGTCTGAGCCTGCCTCCTGAGACATATATTTTGAATGTGTACGCTATCCATACATGTTATCTGGGGATACGGTACCCTTTCTAACCTTTGTGCATTCACGTGCAATCCATACTGGGCCTAACACCGTCTGAGCCTGCCTCCTGAGACATATATTTTGAATGTGTACGCTATCCATACATGTTATCCGGGGATACGGTACCCTTTCTAACCTTTGTGCAATCACGTGCAATCCATACTGGGCCTAACACCGTCTGAGCCTGCCTCCTGAGACATATATTTTGAATGTGTACGCTATCCATACATGTTATCTGGGGATACGGTACCCTTTCTAACCTTTGTGCAATCACGTGCAATCCTTACTGGGCCTAACACCGTCTGAGCCTGCCTCCTGAGACATATATTTTGAATGTGTACGCTATCCATACATGTTATCTGGGGATACGGTACCCTTTCTAACCTTTGTGCAATCACGTGCAATCCATACTGGGCCTAACACCGTCTGAGAATGATAGATGGGGCCCACCATATACTGGAACATTCCAAAGGTGGACATCAGACACTGGAGCAGCATTTACAGGGCCCATTATACACTAGAGCATTAGAAATGGGGCCCATTATGTTTGGAGCATTATTTGGGCCCATAAGACAGTAGAGCTTCATCCATGGGGACCAACATATACTGTAGCATTATGTGGAGCTCATCATATACTGTTTCAAACATTATATGGGACCAATGATTCTGTATGGAGAAATAGATGGGCCTCGTCATGAGATGTAAAAAGTGAGGTATTTTTCATTGTACTATACCGCTATTTCTCTGCCGTATCGGAGCATGATGAGTTGTGGTATGTGTTAAAGGGGCGCTCTTTCGCCCAGGGCACATGAAAACCTGGAGCCAGCCCTCCCCCGCCACAGTCTGTAGCCAAATAACCCCCATTTTTCAGTGCGTAACTTGTATTATGAAGTTAATTAAGGTTGACAAGCTTAAGTAAGAAGAATTGATGCTTTTGGCATTCAAATGGGCACTGTTGGTGTGTTTCCTGTCCTCCTCTCACTGCCGATTTTTATTCCCCATTGACTTACATTGGGTTTCGTGTTTCGGGGCGACCCCTACTTTTCCCTATAATCGGACGATCTTGCTCGACCCGACTTTTGGAAAAGTCGGGTTTCACGAAACGAAACGCGACCCTAAAAAAACAAAAGTCGCTCAACTCTAGTAACAACATTCAAATGAATACAATAGTTAAAGCAAAATAATGACGACCCTGCACGTAAGAGCTTACAATCTACAATGAGGAGGGGGAGACACAAAGTACAGGGGCTTATTTACTATGGTGGTCCAGGCATCTTGAGGGAATGGGGATGAGGAAGTCACCAACCAGTTTTTGTGGTGCTGTTGGATGCGGTGGAGTTTGATGGAGGGTTATTCTCAGATAGATAGTGAATGGGCTACACATACACACACATAAAAGGACATTGATTAGGGAACATGACAGGCCGCTTTGAATAGATGTGTTTTGAGGGAGTGCCTAAAGCTGTGTAAGTTGTGGTTAGTCCTAATTTCTTGGGGTAGATCATACTAGAGGAACACGGGAGAAGTCAGTCTTGGAGCTGGGAGTGGGAGTGCAGAGGTTAGTCGAAAGTCATTTGCAGAGCGTAACAAGTGGGTAGGCCGATAAACAGAAATGAGGGAAGAGATGTAGAAGGTGCCGCACTATGGGGAGCTGTGTGGGTGAGGAAAACCAATTTGAATTCGATTCTATAATGAATGGGCAGCCAGTGCAATAACTCACACAGAGCGGACACGTCCGAGTACTGATTAGTCAGGTAGACGACCCCCCTGGCTGCTGCATTAAGGATGGGCTGGAAAGGGGAAAGTCGAGTGAGGGGGAGGTCAATTAATAGAGCATTACAGTAATCAAGGTGGGAGTGGATCAGGGCAACAGTGAGGGTTTTTGCTGTTTCCATGGTGAGAAAGGGGCAGATTCTAGAGATGTTCTTTAGATGTAAGCGGAAAAAGCGGGCAAGAGATTATATATGGGAGGTGATGGAAAGATTGGTCTCAAACATACATAACACCCAGACAGCGCGCCTGCTGTCGGGGCATTATTATGGTGCCTCTCACGGAGAGGGAGATGTCAGCTTTAGGGAGGTTAGTAGATGCAGGAGCAAAGAAGTTCAGTTTTGGACAGGTTGAGTTTCATTATCCCCTCTCAGCATATAGCATGCTGGAGTAAACTCCTAGGTTTCAAATCACTGAAGCTAATAACCTCAGTGAAACATATCTCCCCTTCAGCACTTCGCCAGTGACTTTGTCACACACTGTATGTATCCTTTTAGTTGTGAATATGTACACTATGTTTTCGATTATTCACTCACTTGTAGAGCAGGTGTGTCTGCCCTATAGGAACCAATCACAGCGTGATTTGCTTTTTTCCACAACAGCATTAGAAATTAAAGCTTTACTGTGATTGATTGATATGGGCAACAAAAGACAGTTGTTCTCTTATGCAATTTTGATAAATGTTCAGTTTTTTTACATCATATAATACATCTGTGGTTGGGTGTATTTTACATCACTGATCTCAGTAGCAGGCAACATAAACAGCTCAGCTCTGCACTGCCTGTTAATTGCAAGCCCTGTTATGGAGGACTGCAGGAGAGATGAGCTCTGCTAGAAAACAAACAATGATGTTAGTACAGAGACAGCTATACTGATGTAGATGAGATGGCAAAAGATAAAACTGGGCAGACAGAGAGCTGTACAGGTACAGAGAGTGCACAAGAGCATAAGGTGAATTCTACACTTAGATTTGGTTGATGATAATTCAGAGAGGTGGGACTAGTTAGGAGACATGGAACAAGTCTTCATCAATGTGGAACAGCAAGTGCTGCTGGCAAATATAGTTTTAGCACTGAAAGAATTATAGGACCTATAATTCAGCTATGTGAAGCTGGATGTACTGAGGGGCAGATAGAGATGAAAAAATCCGCTAAACCCAAGCCCGAGTGGGCACAGAAATGTCAGGTGTTGATGCAGAAGGCAGGTGAAACAAAGACTAGAAGCACTGGTGGCCTCAAGCACCCAGGACACCGGAAAACATGATTGGAGCAGGTACTATAAGCATCAAAGGTCGCAGAGAGACAGGACACAGGAAAACTAGGTATGTTTTGGGGGCCTTATATAGGCTTAGGTAATCACATGGGAGCACACCACTAGTAAAACCTAGTGCGGAGCACAGCAGAGAGCAGCAGCCATAAGGTGTGAATCCCTGCCTAGCTGGGGCAATGCATAACATCTCTATTGAGAGTCAACACAAAATAGCTGAATTTTATGCTTCTGATGTTATACAAACTCAGATAGTCACTCCTGATTGGTTGTTCTATACCATGTGATGTGATGAGATGTGATAGCTGCAAGGCATTATTGGGAAGCTCCCCTTGATGTTCCCAATGTCATGTCTTTATCCTCTGGCTGATGCATTTTTCTACAAATCTCACATTGTTCCAGGCTTTGCAAATTCCTAAAATTTGAACATGAATTACATTCGAAACGACTCAATTCTCTCATCTCTACTCCTTAGGCTCTGTGCCCATGATCAGGAGTTGTAGCATTTTGAAAGCAGCGTATTTTTGCTGCTTCCAAAAGGCTTTGTTCTAAATTACAAGCACAGTGGAAGGGATTTATAGAAATCCCATGCCCGCTGTACTTCTTTTTAAGGCTGCATAAACTCAGATGCGGTGTGGGATTCCGAGCCGCAGCATATCATTTTCTGTAGCTGAGGCGCTCAATCTCCTGTGCGTATTTTTACCAAATAAACTTTCATCAGATGTAGTAAATCTGCTTATTTCACATGCGTTTTAAAGTGCGTAATGTAGAACGCAGCTAAAATATGCTGCGTCCAAAACGCTACTATTCCTGATAGTGGACATGCAAGCCTTACAGTCAAGAAGGCAACTGTAATCTAATACTAAGTTATGGGCAGCATGGTGGCTCAGTGGTTAACACTGTAGTCTTGCAGTTCTGGGTTCAAATCCCATGAAGGAAACATCTGCTAGAAGTTTGTATGCTCTTCCCTTGTTTGTGTGGGATTCTTTCCAAAGACATACTAACAGGGAATGTAGATTATGTGCCCCAATGGGGACAGTGATAATGCCCGCCATATGAGGACATTCTGGGACACTGCAAGGCGAGAGGAAGGCCAGTTTTGGCACATATCATGGAACGGTATTTTTGTATGATTCATAACACAGAGCCTACCGTCATACACATTAAGGGTGTGTGCACACGTTGCGGATTAGCCTGCGGTTTGACACCTGATCATGGAGCAGGTGCCAAACCACTGCAGAATCTGCACAAAGAAGTGACATGCTGCGGATTTAAAAATCTGCACCGTGGGCACTGCGGTTTTCATTTTGCATTGACTTAAATGGTACTGCGGATCCGCAATAGAATCCGCAACATGTGCACACCCTCTTACCGGTTGGAGGTTCTGTTTTGATACTTAGGAATGTCTCCACGTAACTGCATTGAAGAGATACATTATGTACAATGGGACATTTTTGAACATTGTTATTTTTCTGTACATTGTTATTTTACTGCATAGCGTAAAAAGCCTTCATTGGAATAACACTCACATATTCCAGCACAAGAACAACTTTCTGTTTTACTACTTCCTGTAATAATTTAGAGCCGAGTGCCAGCCGGTGACAAGAGATAAAATTCCTGAGAAATATAGATTAATGGTTTATTATTAACCCACCATATCTATTTTTTATTCCTGCATCCCAAGGGCCATAATTTTTATTTTTGAATCAGCAAAGCTAAAGGAAGGTTTGTCTCAGCTGTAGTTCCAGATGCCACATTCACATTTACCATATAACTAGGGATGAGCGAACGTGCTTGGTGATACTCGTGCTTGGTGCTCGGATGTGCTCGGTACTTGGCGAGTAATGGGCAGTGGTCGAGTTGAAACTCGAATTCCCATTTTTGTCGCTTACTACACAGCCAATGAGCATGCAGAGATTGCCTGTGAGTCACTGTAATGCCGTAGCCATCTTCGGTGTGGAATTACTGTGATTGGCTGGCCGTGTGACAACGTTAGAGGTTATAAAAGGACAGGTGCTGCCCAGCTTGGCACACTGACGCCATTGCACAACTTTGTGACACTTCGTATTGGAGGGAGAGAGTGCTTGTCCAGTTCTGTGTGTGTGTGTAGGAAGGTGGCCCAGCTTGGGGGGTGGTCCCTTGTTTACCGCGAACAGACGTCAAAGACACGAGACGGAGGCAGATTTCGGGGTACAACAGGTCCAAGATTATTGGCCGTCCTTCTGACGACCTCAGCAATACACCTCAGCACTTCCACAGCTCTTCGTATTCAGACCCGGGTACACACACCTTTCTTCTGTTGTTGTGACGTTTCTCACGGTTCTGTCACTGGGGGCCGCCTTAGGCCTAAGTACCACCAGCACTTCACCGGTCAGAGGTCATCATCAATTCGGTACCCCCGGGGCCTCGTCTGTTCTGCGGTTCTTCGTGTCGGGGCCACCCCCCTGACTTCTTTTCTCCTCAGTCCCCTAGTTGAGCTCTCCACACTGTCTGTACTCCTTCACTGACTCCTCTCCTTCGGAGCTCCTCCCGGGACTGGAACATTCTGAAACCCTCCTGTCCTATTTATAACCTTCCCGGTTCCCTGTAACCCCGTCCCCATGACTAACGGTTTCTAGAGCCATAAGCTGCTGTCAAGTCCTGTACTCACACTCCCCCCTGCCATCTTGTGGTCAAACCAGGGTACTGCACCCATTCTACACTTTTCCTAGCTGTTTCCCTTCTGTCATTACTGACATCTGTCTAAAGTGCACAAACCGTCCCCTCTTTCTTCTGACAAGTCCGTTCGTCCGGTCACCTTCCCCACATGTGCACAGTATAACGAATCAGAGGCCTGTAGTGTAGATACTGGTGCTGAAGCTGAGCCATCATACTAACAACTAGAGTTGAGCGAAACGGGTCGAAAAATTTCAAAAGTCACCGACTTTTGGCAAAGTCGGGTTTCATGAAACGAAACCCGACCCTAGGATGAGGTCGGCCACGAGGTCGGCGACTTACGCGCCAAAGTCGCGTTTCAAAAGTTTGTTTTGCGCTCTTTTTCAGCCAATCAGGATCCACGGACACTGTGGGCAACGTGATGACATAGGCAGGGGTCACCACCATCTTTCAGAAGGGCATGCAAGTGATTGGCTTGCCTTGGTGGGCGTCACAGGGGTTATAAAAGGGCGTGCACGCCGACCGCCATCTTACTTCTGCCGATCTTAGCATAGGGAGAGGTTGCTGATTCTGTAGGGAGAGCGTTAGGCAGGGAAGAAGAAAAAAAACCTGCTTCTGCTGCTAGTGATTTTGCCTGTACAACACACCAGTCACTGTGTGTGCAGTGCAAGGGGAGACTATATTGTGGTGGATCAGCGGTGTTGGTTGTTAGGCTGCCTTCTAAGGCTTCCTGACAGCTGCATTGCTGTTTCCCCATTGCTCTGCAAACTGCTTTTTTAAAAGCAATCCCTATTTTTTTTTTTGTCCTGCTGAGGTACTGAGCGTGCATTTTTTCATACCATACAGCGGTGTACGCTCCTTACACAGTACCGTGTAACGGCTGTTATCACAGCCACAATGAAGCTATCTGTGTGTCACTGTGGAAGGATAAGTGGAGGACTTGTTCCGTTCTTACAGACCTACACTCTAGGGAGATTCCTATTCTGCCCAATTCTACATACACCTTGTAGTTTGTGATACACTAGCCAATTTCTGCCTGTGACATAGCGCTCTGATATTCAGTGGGCCTCACACAATCCAAAAGTGTCCAGTGTCCACAAGTGTCTGCAGAAATTCAAAATCTCCCTTATCCTGTAGTCACTTTTTTCACACCTGTGCCATCGAGCCTGTGACATAGCGCTCTGATATTCAGTGGGCCTCACACAATCCAAAAGTGTCCACAAGTGTCTGCAGAAATTCAAAATCTCCCGTATCCTGTAGTCACTTTTTTCACACTTGTGCCATCGAGCCTGTGACATAGCGCTCTGATATTCAGTGGGCCTCACACAATCCAAAAGTGTCCAGTGTCCACAAGAGTCTGCAGAAATTCAAAATCTCCCTTATCCTGTAGTCACTTTTTTCACACCTGTGCCATCGAGCCTGTTACATAGCGCTCTGATATTCAGTGGGCCTCACACAATCCAAAAGTGTCCAGTGTCCACAAGTGTCTGCAGAAATTCAAAATCTCCCTTATCCTGTAGTCACTTTTTTCACACCCGTGCCATTGAGCCTGTGACATAGCGCTCTGATATTCAGTGGGCCTCACACAATCCAAAAGTGTCCAGTGTCCACAAGTGTCTGCAGAAATTCAAAATCTCCCTTATCCTGTAGTCACTTTTTTCACACCTGTGCCATCGAGCCTGTGACATAGCGCTCTGATATTCAGTGGGCCTCACACAATCCAAAAGTGTCCAGTGTCCACTAGTGTGTGCAGAAAATCTAAATCTCCCCTGTCCTATAGACACCTTGTACCTTGTTTTACATTACTATATAGTTTGTTGGATTTTGTCTACATTTCTACCAAAAATGAGGAAGGCTGGTGGAAGAGGCCGTGGAATTGGGCGGGGGTTGGCAGCTGGTAATGATGGTGTTGGTGGTGGATCTGATGGTAGCGGCAAAAGCAAAATAGGACCGAATGCAGGAGGTGTTGAGCCTGCGTCATCGTCTGGCTCCATAAGGCTTCGAAGGCTTAGTTTTCTAGGAGTTGGCAAACCGCTTTTAAAGCCAGAGCATCAGGAAAAAGTTTTGTCTTACATTGCTGACTCAGCCTCCAGCTCTATCGCCTCCTCTTCTGAAGTTGTAAAAAGTAAACACTGAGTCGTCATTGGAGGCTCATGTTCATGAACCACACCTTTCCTTGTGCCCTTTACCCCAACCAAGATTGAAGGATGACGCAGGCCATACTACTGATTACTCCATGGAGCTGTTTTCACATACCATGCCTGGATTATCAAGTGAAATGGTGAATTACCCAGGCCAAGATGAATCTGACATGGAGTGCACTGATGCACAGCCGCTGATAGATGATTCTGCTGGTACATTCACTCAGAGCACTACATTGTCCTCGCAGTGTACAGAGCCAGATTCTGACCCTGATGAGACTCAGGTGCCCCTTCCCGCACACTATACCACCATACACGGTGACACAGAGGAAGGTGCACATGACATTGAAGAGGAGGTGATGGATGACCCAGTTGTTGACCAAGATTGGCATCCATTGGGGGAAGAGGGTGCTGCTTCCAATAGCTCAGATGAGGAGCATCCACAGCAGACATCGACATCGCAACAGCTGTTATCTGGCAGGCCCGGAGCACTCCAAAAACAGGTTCCAAAAATCAAAAAAGTTGCTGGACAGCTTGTCCAGACGGTCAAAATAGCACAGCATGCTAGGCCGCAAAATGTCTTCCAAAGTAGGAAGAGTGCAGTGTGGCACTTTTTTGAACAAAATCCTCATGATCAGGCCAAGGTTATCTGTAAGAAGTGCGCAAAGACCTTTAGCCGAGGGAAAAATCTGAAAATTTTGAATGCCAGTTGCATGCTTAGACATTTAACCAGCATGCACTTGCAAGCGTGGACACAACACCAAACCTCAAGTACCGCATGTGCAACTGATCACAAAGAAGGTAGTCAGCAACGCTACATTGTTTCCCCCACTGTAAGCCCACTGGTTAGCACAGCAGCAAATGTTGAGGTGTCGTTGCAAGGCCAAAGCAGTCAGGGAATCCCACTGTTATATCAACGAAAGACTGAATCTAGGCCATCAGAAAGAACACCAACTCCATCACCATCATCAACCCTCTCTCAGTCCGCCCTGTCCACCGCTAGTTCTACCATATGCAGCTCTCAAGTCCAGCTCACCCCCCCAGAGACTATGAGTAGGTCAAGAAAGTACTCAGTCTCTCATCCGCATACACTGGGTTTGAACGCCCACATTGCCAAACTAATCTCGTTAGCGATGATGCCCTATCGGTTGGTGGAAAGCGCAGCTTTCCGTGAACTCATGGCCTATGCAGTACCACGCTATGACCTACCCAGTCGCCACTTCTCTCGCAAAGCCATCCCAGCCCTCCACCATCATGTGAAAGACCGCTTTGTCCATGCACTCAAGCAGTCAGTGAGTGGAAAGGTGCACCTCACAACAGATGCATGGTCCAGTCAGCATGGCCAGGGCCGTTACGTGTCCATCACTGCGCACTGGGTTAATGTGGTGGATGCAGGGTCCACAGGGGACAGCGGTGGTGGGACAGTGCTGCCTAGCCCACGGTATAGGAAACAGTTGGCTGTAGGCGTTCGACCCTCCTCCTCCTCATCCAGAAGCGAAAGCTCGTCCACAGAGCGCAGTCGTACGAGCACTCCATCTGCAGCTGCCACTGTTGCACAAGAGGTGTGCCCCTATCGAGCAGCTAGTGGAAAGCGTCAGCAGGCTGTGTTGCAGATGATGTGTTTGGGCGACACACACCGCGGAGGTGCTGGCCGAGTACTTTCAGCGACAAACTGAGTCATGGCTGGGCAGTATACATCTTGAGGCAGGCAAGGTAGTTAGTGATAACGGCCGTAATTTTGTGGCAGCCATAGCCCTTTCAAAACTCAGCCACATACCTTGCTTGGCTCACACCTTGAACCTGGTGGTGCAGTGCTTCCTCAACAATTATCCGGAGTTAACAGCCCTGCTCGAGAAGGTGCGAAGACTGTGCGCGCATATCCGCCGGTCGCCTGTGCACTCCATTCGTATGCAGAAGCTGCAGCGATTGCTCCACCTTCCCAACCACCGCCTCATTATCGACATTGCAACAAGGTGGAACTCCACCCTGCACATGGCTGAGCGGCTGTGCGAACAGAGGCAGGCCATAATGCATTTGTGGGAGGATACACGGCCAGGCACTTTGAGAGCAGACATGGAGTTGACAGGTGTGCAGTGGTCGAAGCTGAAAGACCTCTGTAAAGTCCTTCAGTGTTTTGAGGAATGCACACGGCTGGTAAGCGCAGACGACGCCATCCTAAGCATGAGCATCCCACTTATGCATCTGCTCATGCAAACTTTGACGCACCTTAAGGAGCAGGCGTCTGCAGCCAATGTTGACAAGGAGGAAGAGGAGGGAATCCTTGATGACATTCAGCCATTGTCTGCTCAGGGACCTCTCCTGGATGAGGTGGAGGAAGAAGAGGAGGAGGATGATGATGGTGATGATTACTTAGGGGAGGATGCATCTCGTGGGGCAAGTGAAAACATTGGCGTGGCAAGGTCTGGTACAGGGTTTGTGCATGACTGGAGAGATGTGGATTTGCAGGAAAGTGCTCCTCCAACCAGCACTCGCAGTGCATCATTGACACCGGGAACATTGGCCCACATGTCAGATTATGCCTTGCAGATCCTAAAAAGGGACCCCCGCATTTCCAAAATGATGAACGATGACGACTACTGGTTGGCCAGCATCCTGGATCCACGCTATAAAGGCAAATTACAAAACATCATGCCACAGGAGAACCTTGACCTAATATTGGCTAATAAACAAGCCACTCTGGTAAACCGGTTGGTTGAGGCATTCCCAGCACACAGCAGCAGTGATGGTTCTCACACGAGCCATACGGGCTGGGGGCAGCTTGGCAGAGGTGTTCGTGGTGCACACAGCAGAAATGGCATTGGAGACAGGGGTTTCATGACAATGTTGTGGACTGATTTTTCAAGTACTGCTCACACAACTGGTAATACTGCATCGATGGAAAGTGAGAGGAGACAGCAGTTGTCAACTATGGTTACAAACTACTTTTCCTCCCATATCGATGTTCTCCCGCACAGGTCATTCCCCTTTGACTATTGGGCCGCTAAACTGGACACCTGGCCTGAATTGGCACAATATGCCTTACAGGAGCTCGCTTGCCCAGCTGCAAGTGTGCTATCGGAAAGAGTCTTCAGTGCAGCAGGATCAATCCTGACAGAAAAAAGGACCCGTCTGTCAACCCAAAATGTGGATGATCTAACCTTCATTAAAATGAACCATGCATGGGTTTCCAAGGATTTTGTCCCACCTTCCCTTGATGACACATAGGTTGCCAGAAAAATGGCTTGCTTTGGTCCTCCTATTCCGCGAACTTGACCTATTTCGCCTTTTGTAGCAGCTGAAAGTCCCACATCAACATATACCACTTTGTAAACCACACTAACTGGGCTGCCCCCCCCCCATGGTCGGGGTCACCACCTAGCGCACGAAACCGTGCGAGTGCCGTTGCCCTGGACAGGTGGGTAGGCCGACTCTTGGGCGCGGGCAATGGCACAGGGTCCCTCATAGTGCAATCAAGTGTCTCTGGCGGTGGTGGTGCACACCCACCGTCAGACACACCGCCGTACTATGAGGGGCCCAGTGCCAGTACCGACGCCCACGAGTGTTGGCCCCCCTTGCTTGGGCAGGGCCCCAGAATTTGCAATGTTTACCTCTCCCTGCTCCTCCACTGTGTAGTCTGGGCTGTCAAATCCTTCACTGGGAGTGCCACTACAAATTGATTGAACTGAAAGATGATGGTTAAGATGTAGCTATGCCCTGTCCTGCTGGCCGGGCTCTAGCTCCAGATGATCAATGGCTTCCATTTCTTATGGACTTCGACTCACAATGACATGCAGTGGTGGTTTATCTTCAGCTTTCACAGTTTTCCTACTCACAAACGTGTGACATTCGTTTTAAAATGTGCCCTCTCATGCCAATCAAATAAAATCGCCTACGGCCTGTGGCTTCTGTCTTTTGCACTCCAAAGTTACGTGACAGATCATGATAGCCAGTGAGCACCATGTTTACATCGCTCCCTGTGATAAAAATTTGATTGAGATGAGTAACAGTGATGGAATCAATGGAAGTGCGATACAGCAAGACTTTATTCACAAAAAAATGTTTTCACTGTCTCAACACACAAATTAATTGAGGGTCAGCATCGCCTATGAGAATTGTGACGGAAGTTTTTCCCGTGAATAGTAATTCCTAGATTTCTGCAATCACTAGCCTTTATGTCAGTAATTGTGTGCATCTCATTTCCTATTGCGGAGAGGCTGAACTGTATTACTGAGACAGAAATATATATGAAGATTTAAAAATAACACCAAAAGTATATAGTTGTGTACGTCTCAAATGCATTCCCTTTTTTCCACTTTTTAGATTGCTGTGTAATCCATACTGTTAACACGGAGATTTTACATGTTTAACCCCTTCATGACCCAGCCTATTTTGACCTTAATGACCTGGCCATTTTTTGCAATTCTGACCAGTGTCCCTTTATGAGGTAATAACTCTGGAACGCTTCAACGCATCCTAGCGATTCTGAGATTGTTTTTTCGTGACATATTGGGCTTCATGTTAGTGGTAAATTTAGGTCGATAATTTTTGCGTTTATTTGTGAAAAAATCAGAAATTTGGCGAAAATTTTGAAAATTTCGCAGTTTTCAAATTTTGAATTTTTATTCTGTTAAACTAGAGAGTTATGTGACACAAAATAGTTACTAAATAACATTTCCCACATATCTACTTTACATCAGCACAATTTTGGAAGCAAAATATTTTTTTGTTAGGAAGTTATAAGGGTTAAAAGTTGACCAGCGATTTCTCATTTTTACAACAAAATTTACAAAACCATTTTTTTTAGGGACCACCTCACATTTGAAGTCATTTTGAGGGGTCTATATGGCAGAAAATACCCAAAAGTGACACCATTCTAAAAACTGCACCCCTCAAGCTACTCAAAACCACATTCAAGAAGATTATTAACCCTTCAGGTGTTTCACAACAGCTAAGGCAATGTGGAAGGAAAAAATGGACATTTTAATTTTTCCAACACAAATTTCCTTTCAGCATCAATTTTTTCATTTTCACATGGTCAACAGGATAAAATGGATCCTAAAATTTGTTGGGCAATTTCCCCTGAGTACACCGATACCTCATATGTGGTCATAAACCACTGTTTGGGCGTACGGCAGGGCTCAGAAGGGAAGGAGCATCATTTGACTTTTTGAATGGAAAATATGCTGGAATATTTAGCGCTTGCCATGTCACGTTTGGAGAGTCGCTGTGTGCCTAAACACTGGAGCTCCCCCACAAGTGGCCCCATTTTGGAAACTAGACCCCCCAAGGAACTTATCTAGATGCATAGTGATCACTTTGAACCCCCAGGTGCTTCTCAAATTGATCTGTAAAAAAAAAAAAGTACTTTTGTTTCACAAAAATTATCTTTTAGCCTCAGTTTTTTCATTTTCACATGGGCAACAGGATAAAATGGATCCTAAAATTTGTTGGGCAATTTCTCCTGAGCACACCAATACCTCATATGTGGTCATAAACCACTGTTTGGGTGCAGGGCAGGGCCCGGAAGGGAAGGAGCGCCATTTGACTTTTTGAATGGAAAATTAGCTCCAATCGTTATCGGACACCATGTCGCGTTTGGAGAGCCCCTGTGTGCCTAAACATTGGAGCTCCCCCACAAGTGACACCATTTTGGTAACTAGACCCCTTAAGGAACTTATCTAGATGTGTAGTGAGCACTTTGAACCCCCAAGTGCCTCACAAAAGTTTATAACATAGAGCAGTGAAAATAAAAAATCATTTTTTTTTCCTCAAAAATGATTTTTTAGCACGCTATTTTTTATTTTCACAAGGGTAACAAGAGAAATTGGACCACAAAAGTTGTTGTCCAGATTGTCCTGAGTACGCTGGTACCCCATATGTGGGGGGGGGCACTGTTTGGGTGCACGGCAGGGCGCAGAAGGGAATGAGCGCCATTTGACTTTTTGAAATGAAAATTGGCTCCAATCGTTAGCGGACACCATGTCGTGTTTGGAGATCCCCTGTGTGCCTAAACTTTGGAGCTCCCCCACAAATGACCCTATTTTGGAAACTAGACCCCCTAAGGAACTTATCTAGATGCATAGTGAGCACTTTGAACCCCCAGGTGATTCACAGAAGTTTATAATGCAGAGCAGTGAAAATAAAAAATCTTTTTTTTTTCCCTAAAAAAAAATTTTTTAGTCTGCAATTTTTTATTTTCACAAGGGTACCAGGATAAATTGGACCCCAAAAGTTGTTTTCCAGTTTGTCCTGAGTACACTGGTACCCCATATGTGGGGGGAGACCACTGTTTGGGCACACGTCGGGGCTCGGAAGGGAAGTAGTGACATTTTGAAATGCTGACTTTGATGGAATAGTCTGCGGGCATCATGTTACATTTGCTGAGCCCCTGTGTGCCTAAACAGTAGAAACCCCCCACAAGGGACCCCATTTTGGAAACAAGACCCCCCAAGGAACTTATCTAGATGTGTGGTGAGCACCTTGAACCCCCAAGTGCTTCACAGAACATTGTAACGCAGAGCCGTGAAAATAAAAAATCATTTTTTTCCCTCAAAAAAAATGATTTTTAGCCCGCAATTTTTTTTTTCACAAGGGTAACAGGATAAATTGGACCCCAAAAGTTGTTGTCTAGTTTGTCCTGAGTACGCTGATACCCCATATGTGGGGGATGACCACTGTATGGGCACACATCAGGGCTCGGAAGGGAAGTAGTGACGTTTTGGTATGCTGACTTTGATGGAATGGTCTGCGGGCATCATGTTACATTTGCAGAGCCCTTGATGTTCCTAAACTGTGGAAACCCCCCACAAGTGACCCCATTTTGGAAACTAGACCCCATAAGGAACTTGCCTAGATGTGTGGTGAGCACCTTGAACCCCGAAGTGCTTCACAGAAGATTGTAACGCAGAGCCATGAAAATAAAAAATCTTTTTTTTTCCTCAAAAAATGAATTTTTAGCTCGCAATTTTTTATTTTCACAAGGGTCACAGGAGAAATTCGACCCCAAAAGTTGTTGTCCAGTTTGTCCTGAGTACGCTGATACCCCATATGTGTGGGGGAACCATTGTTTGGGCACACGTCAGGGCTCGGAATGGAAGTAGTGACGTTTTGAAATGCAGACTTTGATGGAATAGTCTGCAGTCGTCATTACGTTTGCAGAGCCCCTGATGTGCCTAAACAGTGGAAACCCCCCACAAGTGACCCCATTTTGGAAACTAGACCTTCCAAGGAACTTATGTAGATGTATGGTGAGCACTTTCAACCCCCAAGTGCTTCACAGAAGTTTATAATGCAGAGACATGAAAATGAAAAAAACATTTTTTTCCACAAAAATAATTTTCTAGCCCCCAATTTTTTATTTTCCCAAGGGTAACAGGAGAAATTAGACCCCAAAAGTTGTTGTGCAATTTTTCCTGAGTACGCTGATACCCCATATGTGGGGGTAAACCACTGTTTGGGCACACGTCGGGGCTTGGAAGGGAGTGAGCACCATTTGACTTTTTGAACGCAAAATTGGCTGTAATCAAAGGTTGCACCATGTCGCGTTTGGAGACCCCCTGATGTGGCTAAACAGTGGAAACCCCTCAATTCTAACTCCAACCCTAACCCCAACACACCCCTAACCACAACCCTAACCCCAACACATCCCTAACCCTAATCCCAACCCTAACCCCAACACACCCCTAACCCCAACACTAACCATAACACTAACCACAAGCCTAACCCTAATTCTAACCCTAACCCTCTTTTCAACCCTATCCCTCTTTTCAACCCTAACCCTCTTTCCAACCCTAACCCTCTTTCCAACCCTAACCCTCTTTCCAACCCTAACCCTAATTCCAACCCTAACCCTCTTTTCAACCCTAACCCTCTTTTCAACCCTAACCCTCTTTCCAACCCTAACCCTAACCCTCTTTCCAACCCTAACCCTCTTTCCAACCCTAACCCTAACCCTCTTTCCAACCCTAACCCTCTTTCCAACCCTAACCCTAACCCTCTTTCCAACCCTAACCCTCTCTCCAACCCTAACCCTGATGGAAAAAAAAAAAAAAAATATTTTCTTTATTTTATTAGTTCTGCCTACCTATGGGGGTGATAATCGGGGGGTTCATTTACTTTTTATTTCATTTTGATCACTCTGAGAGTGATCAAAATGAAATAATGGAATCTGCAGCCGGCAGATTCGGGCGGGCGCACTGCGCATGCGCCCGCCATTTTCTAAGATGGCGGCGCCCATGAACCGGAGCCGCCGGACACCGGGAGCGACGGGGGGACTTGGAAGGTGCCGGGGGAGGTGAGAGGGGGTGAGGGGGGATCGGAAGCTGGCGGGGAGCGGAGGGAATGAGACGGGGGCAGATGATGACAGCGGCGGCAGATCGCCGCTGTCATTCAGTGGCAGGGGGGGCGATCGCCGGTGGGGGGGGGTCAAATCGGTGTCTCCAGCCATGTCCGATGCTACTGCAGCATCGGCCATGGCTGGATTGTAATATTTCATCAATTTTCATTGATGAAATATTACTATCGCTCTGATTGGCTGTTTCACTTTTAACAGCCAATCAGAGCGATCGTAGCCACGTGGGGGCGAAGCCACGCCCCCTGTGGTGAATTACAAAGCCCCCTGTATCTGCGGGTCAGGTGACCTTTCATTGACCCCGGTCACCCGACCCGCAGGGGGGCTTTGAATTCATGACACAGGGTATGCGTCATAGGTCGGATTGGCACCGACTTTCATGACGCATACGCTGTGTCACAGGTCGGGAACCGGTTAAACTATGCTATATATACCTGCTATCCAGTGATAAAGTACCCTTTCTCAACTTTGTACAATCTGGTAAAATCCATACTGGGCCTGAGATCATGAGTCTGCCTCCTGATCTATAGACATATATTTTTAATGTGTAAACTAGGCTACATATATACGTGTTATCCGGTGAAACTGTACTCTTTATCAACTTTCTACAATGTTGTTTAATCCATACTGGGCCTGAGAATGGCTGCCGAGCTGTTAAGCTACAGCACCTGTGGTTTGGACACGTAATTTTTTCAGGAATGACGGTTAGGCCTAACTCCGGAATTGCGGTTCACCTGAACTTACTGGGAAATCATCGTTCGCGGGGAATAATCTAAATCCCAGATCCCCATCACTAACGGAGTTCAGCAGGTTATCTGCACCTGTAAGCCACAAAAGCTGGCCCTTTCAGTGTAGCGTGCATGCAGCCCTAGACATGTACGGGAATGCTAGACCTGTTATTGCTCGATCTCACGTGCCAGAGCCTCGCTTATCCCTCTAGTAAGCTTGACGCGTACTGCGGGGCATGCCGGAGTCTCGGTTGTTAACGGAATAAAGCTGAGAAATCGCTAGCACAACTACAAACACACATACCACACCACACACAGAATCGACAAAGCTTTCAAAGTGTACATCTTTTCTTTAGGTGGCATGGTTGTGGTTTCCCGGGTGGAGCCCAATTAAGCCACAGGCTCCACTCCTGGTGGTGCCCTTTTGGACATTCCTTTAAGGTTCAGCTTTGCAATCATACTGCCCCCGGAAACAAAAAACTTTGCCTTCATGGACGCTGTTTGGAGGTTCATGGGAATAACGCCGCCCGATCAGCAGTCGGCATATGGGTCGCCCTCCCAGGGCTGTGGGGTACTCGGTACCGGGCCGGTGTCAGTGGGATGTGTCACAGCAGCGGTGACCCGGACGGTGGCCCTGGGTGCCCATGTAAATGGCGTGGTATAATGGTAAAGAGTTTATATAGATAGTTTGACGCCACCTGTGGTGTTCGGCAACATAGATGTTAGGCCGACGCTGCATGCAGATCCTCTGGGACTGATGGTGTTGTGCAGCAAAGATGGTGAAGCTCCCCACAGGTGGAGCTGGAGTCCCAGGGAAGTGTAGATGTAGTGATGGGGGAAAGGCACAGGCGGTGTAGGTGCTGGTACCCAGATGTAGCGGTGCTGGAATAACTGTAGGACACCAGAGCGTGCAGTTCCAAAGCTTTACTCACAGTCTGCAGGTTACACAGATGCCTGCCTCCGTGCTGTGTCCTCCAGGTCAGGACCTCAGCCAACCTCCGGGACCAAAATGGAAAGCTCCCTTTCAACACTCCGCCAACGTGTACCTTCCTGAACGTCTCCTTTCTAGCGCTTGTGGGGGAAGCACTCACAGGACCGTGGTTCACTGAAGCGCCTCCTGTCTAACAGATGTTCCTCAGACTTTACTTGTATGGCAGACAGCTGTAGCCTTTTCCTTCTGGCTCCCACACGTCGATGCTGGGGCCTCCGAGCCTTAGTTGGGTACAGAGCATTTATAGCTGCTACTTCCCCCGGTTTCTGCTGCAGGAACGTCAGTGTCCCTACAAACTCAGAGACCGGAATCGGGACCATGCGCTCCAGCTAGGAGTGAGCCTTAACTCTGCTCATCCTCCAGCTCCCCTTCTCACATCCACACACTTCCCCCTCCCTGCACAGAGTGCCCTAACTTACCTCCTCCCGACCAGCAGTCAGGTTCAGAGGTCTCCCTGCTAGCCTGGAGTGGGAAATGTGTTGTGTGTTGGTTTCACTGCTAGAGAGATCCTTCGTTGCTTCCAAGCTTGACAACACACTCCGTAGGAGGAAGGTAATGCCACAGTGGCGACCGTATTCTTGGGGACGCCACAAGTGCACTGAGGCCCAGCCACTGCTGGATGATGCTGCTGGTACATTGACCCAGACCACTACCTTCCCCTCGCACTCTACACTGCCAGAATCTGACCCAGAGGAAACTCAGGTTCCCCTTCCCACATACTATACCACCTTACACGGTGACAAAGAGGAAGGTGCAGATGAAAGTGCAGGTTTCTTGAGCAGGTGGGGGGGCATACTCATGGGCGATAGCACTGGCACAGGGCACCGCATAGTACGCAAAAGTGTCTCTGCCGGTGGGAGGGCCTAAACAGCCAAGTGCAGTGAGATGGAAGATGGGGACGACAAGGAGTTCAGAATAGTGCAGGGATTCCCTAGCAAGGAGACTTATGTAATTGTTTTCAATGTTGGGACAGCAATTTTTGGGGAGCACTATACTCTGGTGAATGATATATGGGGCGCACCATACACTGGAGCATTCCAAAGGTGGACATCAGACACTGGAGCAGCATTTACAGGGCCCATCATACACTAGAGCAGTAGAAATGGGGCCCATTATATATGGAGCATTATTTGGGCCTATAAGACAGTGGAGCTTCATCCATTGGGACCAACATATACTATAGCATTATGTGGAGCTCATCATATACGGTTTGAAACATTATATGGGATTAATGATTCCATATGGAGAAATATATGGGCCTCATTACTCTGTATAGCGCACGAAGCACTGGCCATAATACTGTATGGAGTTATATACTGTCCGTTTTTGGAGGTATTGCAGAATTTAAAATGGATATCAGTCATGAGATGTAAGAAGTGACGTATTTTTCATTGTACTATACTGCTATTTCTCTGCCGTATCGGAGCATCATGAGTTGTGGTATGTGTTAAAGGGGTGCTCTTTGGCTCTGGGCCCACGAAAACCTGGAGCCAGCCCTACCCCCCCAACTGTAGCCAAATAACCCCCATTTTTCAGTGCGTAACTAGTATTATGAAGTAAATTAAGGTTGACAAGCTTAAGTAATAAGAATTGATGCTTTTGGCATTCAAATGGGCACTGTAGGTGTGTTTCCTGTCCTCCTCTCACTGCCGACTTTAATTCCCCATTGACTTACATTGGGTTTCGTGTTTCGGTCGGACCCCCGACTTTTCACTATAGTTGGCCGATTTAGCTCGACTTGACTTTTGGAAAAGTCGGGTTTCATGAAACGAAACTCGACCCTAAAAAAACAAAAGTCGCTCAACTCTACCGTCTGCACAGAGACAAACACTAGCTCCTGTGTTAGTGGGGTTCAGTAACGCCAGCTGCTCCCCTGCTGTGTGTCCGGCAATATCTCCTGCTCCCTCCACATTCATCCCAACATCAGATATTAAACTTGCTGCAATTAGGCCTCAGCCTACTCCATGAATGATCCTGGGCTCCAACACCACCAGTAGTTGCTCAGAAGTGCCGTCTGCACAGAGATAAACAGTAGCTCCTGTGTTAGTGGGGTTCAGTAACGCCAGCTGCTCCCCTGCTGTGTGTCCGGCAATATCTCCTGCTCCCTCCACATTCATCCCAATATCAGATATTAAACTTGCTGCAATTAGGCCTCAGCCTACTCCATCAATGACCCTGGGCTCCAACACTGCCAGTTGTTGCTCAGAAGTGCCATCTGCACAGAGAAAAACACATGCTCCAGTGTTAGTGGGGTTCAGTAACGCCAGCTGCTCCCCTGCTGTGTGTCCGGCAAAGTCTCCTGCTGCCTCCACATTCAAACTACATCAGATATAAAACTTGCTCCAGTTAGGCCTCAGCTTAAACCCTGATTGAACCTGGGCTCCAACACCGCCAGTTGTTGCTCAGAAGTGCCATTGGCACAGAGAAAAACACATGCTCCAGTGTTAGTGGGGTTCAGTAACGCCAGCTGCTCCCCTGCTGTGTGTCCGGCAATGTCTACTGCTGCCTCCACATTCACACTACTACTGATTTCAAACTTGCTCCAATTAGGCCTCTGGCTCCACTCTGTCTCTAGTATTTACCCTGGCCTCCAACACTGCCAGTTGCTGCTCAGAAGTGCCGTCTGCACAATCAACACTTGTTCCTGTGTTACTGGGGTTCAGTAATGTCAGCTGATCCCCTGATGTGTGTCCGGCAATGTCTCCTGCTCTGTCCACATTCCCACTACTGTCGTGTTGCGGTCGGGTTAGCTGACTCTATGGTGCCTGCAGTTTAGGTGCTTCCTATGTGGGCTGCGGGATCTGGCAATAAAGGCTGGTTCCGTAGTGCCAATAGGACAAGCACCCCCTGTAGGACTGTGGGTTTCGGTAACTGCGGCCGGCTGGAGGCCTTGCAACATTGTTTTTCAGGGGTACTTTCTGCTACCCATCTGGGTTCCAGCACCGTCAGCTGGTTCTCGGCAGTGCCATTGGCTCTTGTTCCTTCTGCTGCCTCTCCGGGTTCCAGCACCGTCAGCTGGTTCTCGGCAGTGCCTTTGGCTTAGGTACCTCCATCTCGGTATCCGAGTTCCAGCAACGTCTGCTGATCCTTGGTAGTGCTTTCTAGCACAGGTACCTCCTGCTTATCAACCAGGTTCCAGCACCGTCAGCTGGTCCTCGGTAGTGCCATTGGCTCTTGTTCCTTCTGCTGCCCCTCCGGGTTCCAGCACCATCAGCTGGTCCTCGGTAGTTCCATTGGCTCTTGTAGCTTCTGCTACTCATCCGGGTTCTAGCACCGTCAGCTGTTTCTCGGCAGTGTCTTTGGCACAGGTACTCCCTCCTGCCCAGCCTGGTTCCAGCATGCCTGCTGTTTCCGGGTAGTGTCAATGTCACTTTGCCACCAATACGTTGTCCTGTCGTGTTGCGGTCGGGTTAGCCGACTCTATGGTGCCTGCAGTTTAGGTGCTTCCTATGTGGGCTGCGGGATCTGGCAATAAAGGCTGGTTCCGTAGTGCCAATAGGACAAGCACCCCCTGTAGGACTGTGGGTTTCGGTAACTGCGGCCGGCTCGCGGCCTTGCAACTTTGTTTTTCATGGGTACCTTCTGCTACCCATCCGGGTTCCAGCACCGTCAGCTGGTCTTCGCTAGTTCCATTGGCTCTTGCAGCTTCTGCTACCCATCCGGGTTCCAGCACCGTCAGCTGGTTCTCGGCAGTGCCTTTGGCTTAGGTGCCTCCTTCTCAATATCCGAGTTCCAGCGATGTCTGCTGGTCCTTGGTAGTGCTTTCTAGGACAGGTACCTCCTGCTTAGTAAGTGGGTTCCAGTACCTTCAGCTGGTCCTCGGTAGTGCCATTGCCTCTTGTTCCTTCTGCTACCCATCCGGGTTCCAGTACCGTCAGCTGGTTCTCGGCAGTTTCTCATCCTTCTTGTACCTTCTGCTACATTTCCAAGTTCAAGCTTTTGGAAATGGTTTTTGGTTATCACTCTGGATCTCCCTGACGACGACCCTGAAGACCACCCTGAAGAAGACGACTACCACGAAAACGATGACCCTGAAGACAACGACCCGGAAGACCACCCTGAAGAAGACCAAAAAGATGACCCTGAAGAAGATGACCAAGAGGACAAAGAACATGAAGACAACCACCAAGATACAGAACAACAAGATACAGAACACCAAGAAGCAGAAGACCAAGAGGCAGAAGAACAAAAAGCAGAAAAAGGAGAACATTAAGCATAAGACTAAAAATCAGAGCAAAAGATATTATCTAAATTATAAGCAGAAGAAGACTAAGCAGTGTATGGGGGTGAGTCCGTTCCTCCTCGTGGTGCCCCTGGAAAATGCCTACTGCTGCAGGCCAAACTGAACGCGGACAAATCCTGTTGTAAATCTTTTGTGACAGGCAGAACGGAAGGTGTAATCTTCAAACTTTAAAGATAACAACTACAGGAATGCCTGTCACAAATAATATGATGATTGAAGAATATGATAGGAAGAAGATGAAGAAGTAGAATATGAAGAATTATAGTTGAATAAGAAGATAGGAAGAAGATGAAGTAGAATATGAAGAATTATAGTTGAATAAGAAGATTATGAAGAATGTAAAAAAAAAGAATAATAGGAAGAAGGTGAAGAAGAAGAAGATGAATAAGGTGAAGAAGAATTTGATGAAAAAGATGCTGCTGCTGAGCATCATGAAGGTGAAAGTGTGGGAGAAGTAAAAAAAGAAGGTGAAGAGCATGGAAGTAGTGAAACATACATATCTGACAAAATATAAAAAAGGTTAACATAGTCAATATCTTTGTAACTCCGAACATCTTTAAAAAAAAAAATGTATTCCTGCTATTCCATTTGATTGGGCTAAACCTCTATGCCTTTAATGTCTCCTCCACCTCCCCCAATACATTCTACATTATTCTTAGTTGCTTTCCTTCATGTAGAATTAACCTACAAGGAAAGAAAGGGTTTATTTTAATTCCGATATTTTTGTCCCATTGACTTGCATTGGTTTCCGGTATCGGAATTGGCGATATCCGATACTTTTTGGGTATCGGTCCGATCCAATCCGATCCGATATTTCACGATATCGGATGGTATCGCTCAACACTAGTAGAGACACATAATAATCACCTTGCTTGTGGGTTGCCCCCTCACTTCACCCAGGGCTGTGGGGTACTCGGTACCGGGCCGGTGTCCGGGGGATGTGTCACAGCAGCGGCAACCCGGTCCGTGGCCCTGGGCGCCCAATATCAATGGCGGAGATGTTTGTAGTGTAGTTTATATGAAAAGTTCATGACGCCACCCGTGGTGTTTGGCAAGTGAGATGGTAAGCCAACACTGCTTGCAGATCCACTGGGACTGATGGTGTGATGCAGCACAGATGGTGAAGCTCCCCACAGGTGGAGCTGTAGTCCCAGGGCAGTGTAGGAGCAATGGATGAGGAGAGGCACCGAAAGGTGTAGATGTTAAGACC
Organism: Dendrobates tinctorius; assembly: GCF_039654945.1. Classification (NCBI taxonomy): domain Eukaryota; kingdom Metazoa; phylum Chordata; class Amphibia; order Anura; family Dendrobatidae; genus Dendrobates; species Dendrobates tinctorius. The sequence continues at coordinate 12,063 of NW_027362185.1, read as the reverse complement.
CAAATGTGGCGGTGCTGATGCGGGAAGGAATGGAGGACACCAGAGCTTGCAGTTTCAAAGCCTTAATCACAGTTCGTAGTGCACACAGGTGCCTGCTTCGGTACCGTGTCCTCCGGGGCAGCGGCCCAGCCAACCTCCAGGCAAGATAGGACTCTCCCCGCCAGCACCCCGCCAACATGTGCCTTTCCTGAGCGACTCCTCTATTGCGCCTTTTGGTGTGAAGAGCTCCAGTACCGTGGTTCTCTGAAGTTCCTCCTGTCAGATGTTCCTAACAACTCTACTTGTATGACAGACAGCTGTAGCCTGCTTCGGAGGACTCCCTTCTCCTGAATCCCGGCTCTCTACTCGTTTGCTGTTGTGTCCCAAGTCTTTGATGGGAGTAGTGCATTTACAGCCTACTACTCCACCGGTGTGTGCTGCACAACCATAAGCGTCCATACAACCTCGGGGACCGGGCCCCGGCATTGTGCTGAGAACCTATAGGCAGGGTTCCTATCCAACCCACTCCTCCTCTCTGTTCTCCTACTCCTTCGTTCCGCGCTGTTCCTTCTCTCTCTTATGGAAGCTTAGGTTAAGTCCTACGTCTCTCCACCTTTCTTACTTTCCCGTGCCAGCTTTCTCAGGTCACTGAGGCAGCTGCAGCACTCCTTCCTCCATCCCTTCTTCCAGGGATCCCCACTCCTCACTGAGTGGCTTCCTACTCCACCGACCTTCTGTCAGACTAAACCCCTAATTCTAAACTTTCCCACTCTTTTATATGAATCTCAACTCCACCCACCTCCCAGCACATCTCGTGTTACGAAGCAGGGTTCCAGGAAAAGTGCTCTGCTACACCCTGAGCCTAAAGCTGCAATGTGGTCCTGCTGAACTATCCTGTGCGTGGGATGCAGGTGCTGGAGTGTGACAAGGAGTTCCTACCTTACCAAGATGGTGGGGCACTACACCTTAGGAGAAGGTGCAGTACCTCTGTGGCGACTGAGCCTCAGGGGTGCCACACCCCCCCATTAAACACAGCACGTCCGTGGGCTGCAAGGTAAACAAAGCATACAGCAAAGAAACATACATAAATTTTATAATGCATAATAAACTTTTCTTATTCTAAATTTCCTAATGTAGGAGGTACTTATCAGGATCCTCACAGCGCCGGCGTACAGCCTCTGCTGAGCAGGGACTCACCTGCACTGTAGGGACCCCTGGGGACCAGGATAGCCAGAAAGTATAGGTGCACAGGACCTGAGTGATGAAGTTTAGCAAGCCGGCACGGGACCTACGGTCATGTGACTGCAAGGGGGCGGGGCTTAGCATCCTGCTTTCAGAGAAGACAGAAAACTCAAAGTCGGGCAAAACGGAGGTCATTCACAGTACAGACAGCGAGGTACAGGAGGGGTAAACAGACGGGAGGTCAGACAAAGCCAAAGGTCATACACAAGAGGGCGACGCGGTACCAAGGGGACGAGCAGCGAGAAGTCAGGTCACAAGCAGAGAGTCATACACGAGAGGTAGCGCAGTACAAGAGGGAAAGGCAGAGCAGAACTCGTAACAGGGACAGAACCGGATCAAAACCAAACAAGCAAGTAAGATATCAGGCACAAGGCACACGTACGCACAAGGTCAACTAACTCAGCCGAGGGCAGGAGTATAACTGACACCGGACCTAGATCCAGTGAGCATTAAATAGCCGCTCTCTGCCAGGGAGAGGCGGAACCATTAACCCCCAGTCAGACCAGGACGGGCCAAAGCGAAACCCCGTCCTGGATCATGACAGTACCCTCCTCTCAATGGGGGCCACTGGACCCCCAGGTCTCTCAGGGTACTTGGCGTGAAAGGCCCGGACCAACCGATCCACATGAACCAATCGAGCAGGAACCCACAAGCGTTCTTCAGGACTGTAGCCTTTCCAATGTACCAGATATTGAAGGGCACGACGGACCAACCTGGAGTCGACAATTCATTCCACCTCGTACTCCAACTGCCCGTCTACCAAAAACGGTGTTGGGGGAGCTGATGATCCCTCCCCAGCAGACCTCACAGGTTTCAAAAGGGCCTTATGAAAAACATTTGGGATCCACAGAGATGGCGGGAGACGCAACCGAAAAGCCACCGGGTTAACTGCCTCGGTAATTTCATAAGGACCGATAAACTTGGGTCCAAGCTTCGCAGAGGGGACCTTGAGTCTTATATTTTTGGTGGACAACCATACCTTATCCCCAATCTGAAACACCGGTCCCGCGGATCGTTTTTTGTCTGCAAAAAATTTAAATTTGTCCTGGGCCTTCGTAATATTACTCTGGACCTCTCGCCATACCACCCCCAACTGCTGGATCGTCCCATCCACCCCAGGACACCCAGAATTCAAACGGGACAATTCTCCAAAATGAGGATGAAACCCATAATTGCAGAAAAAGGGAGATGTACCCGTAGACTGGTTAACGCGGTTGTTAAATGCAAACCCAGCCACCGGTAACACAGAACACCAATCATCTTGTCGGTCTGAGGTCAAGCACCGCAGAATTTGCTCCAGAGACTGATTGGTCCACTCGGTCTGTCCATTAGTTTCTGGATGATAAGCGGATGAAAAGGACAGACCAATACCCAACCTTTCACAAAAAGCCCTCCAAAATCTGGAAACAAATTGCATTCCTCTATCAGACACCACTTTCAAGGGTACCCCATGCAACTGCACCACATGCTCAACAAACAATCTGGACAATGTTTCTGCATTAGGTAGAGCTGCCAGAGGTACAAAATGTGCCTGCTTACTAAACCTGTCCACCACAACCCAGACGACGGTATTACCCTTGGAGGGGGGAAGGTGGTGATGAAATCCATGGACAAATGCGTCCATGGTCTCTCAGGAATTGGCAGTGGTACCAATTCCCCGGGCCGGTTAGAGGGGGTTTTTGCACGGGCACAAACATCACAAGCAGACACATATTCCCCAACATCAGAGGCTAAAGCAGACCACCAGAATACTCTAGCAATGGCCTTCCGGGTAGCCGAGATCCCTGGATGTCCACCCAGAACTGAGTCATGGAACTCCCGGAGGACCTTAAGGCGAAGCTGAGCTGGCACAAAAAGTTTGTCCACCGGCTTAGCCGGCGGTGCAAGAGACTGGGCTTCCCGAATCTCTCGTTCCAACATATTCAAAATACCTGCCACCACCACCCCAGGCTGAAGAATAGAGGATGGAGGTTCCGGGGGGGACACCGGATCTAAACTGCGTGACAAAGCATCCACTCTGACATTTTTGGACCCTGGCCGAAAAGTGATCGAGAAGTTGAATCGGGAAAAAAAAGTGACCATCTAGCCTGTCTAGGAGTCAACCTCTTAGCTGACTCAATATAAGCTAGGTTTCTGTGGTCCATAATTACGGTTATAGGATGGACAGCCCCCTCCAAAAAATGCCTCCATTCTTCAAAGGCCAACTTAATGGCCAGAAGTTCTCGATTTCCCACATCAGTTTCTCTCTGCAGGAGAGAATTTCTTTGAGAAAAAGGTGCAAAGTCTTAAATTGGTCAAAGTGGCAGGTCCCTGGGACAATACTGCCCCCACCCCCACCCCTGAGGCATCTACCTCAACAATAAATGGTTCAGACGGGTCCGGTTGAACAAGAACCCGGGGCCGACATGAAACATGTTTTCAAAAGCTGAAATGCCGCTACCGCTGCGGTTGACCAATTCTTGATATCGGCCCCCTTTTGAGTCATGTCTGTGAGGGGTTTAACCACCTGTGAGAACCCCTTTATAAATTTGCGATAGTAATTGGCGAATCCTAGGAAACGCTGCAGAGCCTTCAAATCACAAGGTTGAACCCACTTGACAATGGCCTGCACCTTATTAGGATCCATGCGATACCCTTCAGCAGACACGATGAACCCCAGAAATGACAGTTCCTGAACAAAAAACAAACATTTTTCCAGTTTAGCAAAGAGACAGTTCTCCCGGAGCCTTTGGAGAACTGCCCGAACATGACCAATGTGAGTCTGTTTATCAGGAGAATAGATCAATATGTCATCCAAATATACCACCAAAAAACGTCCAATAAAATCAGAGAACATGTGATTTATGAAGTTTTGGAAGACCACTGGAGCATTGGTCAGACCGAAAGGCATGACCAAATTTTCAAACAACCCTTCAGTAGTGAGAAAAGCGGTTTTCCATTCATCTCCATCTCGGACTCGGATAACGTTATACGCTCCCCGTAGATCTAATTTTGAAAACCACTTAGCTCCGGACAATTGGTTGTATAAATCAAGAATAAGTGGAAGGGGATACGTATTCCTCAGTTATCTTATTTAACTCACGAAAATCGAGGCATGGGCGTAAACCACCGTCTTTGTTCTTTGCAAAAAAGAACCCCGCTGCCACAGGAGAAACAGAAGGACGAATGTGTCCCTTACGGAGGCTCTCGGAAATATACTTCTTCATCGCAGCCCGTTCTGGACCCGAAAGGTTATACAAGCGGGCTTTGGGCAATTTAGCACCTGGAACCAGGTCAATGGCACAATCAAATGGGCGGTGTGGTGGTAAAACCTCAGCCTCTTTTTCGGAGAAAACGTCCGTATAGTCTATCAGGCACTCCGGAATACCTTCCAGACCCACGGACGACACAGACACAGTATCAAGACATTTCTCAGAACAATAGGGACCCCATTTAACAATGTCCCGACATTCCCAATTAATTACAGGATTATGCAATTGTAACCAGGGGAACCCCAACACCAGTCCCGCTGGCAGGTTGTCCATCACAAAACATGAAATACGTTCCTGGTGCAAGGAACTCACTTTAAGGAGAAACTCTTCAGTACGAAACATAATGTCATTCTTTACCAGTGGTGTTTTGTCAATGTCCACAATGTGAATCGGAGTCTCCAACCTAACGGTCCCTATCTTACACCTGGATACCAAATCAGAGTCAATAAAGTTCAAAGCTGATCCGCAATCCACGAAGGCAGAAGTGGATGTGGAGACACTCCCACAACAAAGTTCCACTTGCAACAACATTTTAGAGAAGGCAGAAAAAGGTACCAGAGAGCCTGGGTGACCTCCACGACAATCACCCGGGCTCAGTCGCTTGTTGGTCAGTGGACAGGAGGGGCAATCTTTTTTCCAATATCCAGAATCGCCACAGTGAAAACAGCATTTTCCCAAGCGCCATTGTCTCCTTTCTTTCTCCTTGGGGTCGATGGTTCCCATCTCTATGGTTTCCAGTATAGGACTGGCTCCCCTTCCTTGGGAGAATAACGGTGTCTCCAGTTGCATCACTCCCCTCGCCCGTAGCCTGCGATCCATTCAGACGGCCTGTGTCATAGCTTCCTCCAGGGAATCAGGCGGAGGGTGGAGAGCCAAGGCATCTTTCAGATATTCAGACAGGCCTCTACGGAACAAACCCCGGAGGGCGGCATCATTCCAACAGACCTCAGCAGCCCAGCATCTGAATTCTTTACAAAACCACTCGGCTGAGTGCTTCCCCTGGCACACACTCATCATCATGTCCTCAGCCATACGCATCCGATCAGGCTCATCATAAATATGCCCCAGGGCCTTAAAAAATGCATCTACCGTCATACGCTCAGAGGCTGTGGTAGGAAGGGAGAAAGCCCAAGCTTGGGGGGCTCCCCTTAACAGAGACAAAATGACCCCCACTCTCTGACTTTCATTCCCAGAAGAGTGTGGTCTTAAGGAAAAAAAAAGCTTGCAGCCCTCCTTGAAAACTTTGAACTCTTTTTTATCTCCAGAAAAGGTATCTGGTAACTTCACTGGAGACTCAGGGGAAACTAATGTAATATCCCGAGCCCCCGATGAAAAAACCCCCTGTACAGTGTCAGCGATCAGCTGCTGAGACTGAGCCAGGACTCGTTGTTCTCCAAGGAGTTTTTGAGACATCTGGGTCAGGTGTTTAACCTGCTCAGAACGAGCGTGGATAGGATCCATCACACACACAGGAGAAAGGGAGCAGAGAAAAAAAAATGGTATTAGTCAGTTATAATTTCAGGATCCTGACAGCGCCGGCGTACAGCCTCTGCTGAGCAGGGACTCACTCGCACTGTAGGGACCCCTGGGGACCAGGATAGCCAGAAAGTATAGGTGCACAGGACCTGAGTGATGAAGTTTAGCAAGCCGGCACGGGACCTACGGTCATGTGACTGCAAGGGGGTGGGGCTTAGCATCCTTTCAGAGAAGACAGAAAACTCAGAGTCGGGCAAAATGGAAGTCATTCACAGTACGGACAGCGAGGTACAGGAGGGGTAAACAGACGGGAGGTCAGACAAAGCCAAAGGTCATACACAAGAGGGCGGCGCGGTACCAAGGGGACGAGCAGAGAGAAGTCGGGTCACAAGCAGAGAGTCATACACGAGAGGTAGCGCAGTACAAGAGGGACAGGCAGAACTCGTAACTGGGACAGAACCGGATCAAAACCAATCAAGCAAGTAAGATATCAGGCACAAGGCACACGTACGCACAAGGTCAACTAACTCAGCCGAAGGCAGGATTATAACTGACACCGGACCTAGGTCCAGTGAGCATTAAATAGCCGCCCTCTGCCAGGGAGAGGCGGAACCATTAACCCCCAGTCAGACAGGACGGGCCAAAGCGAAACCCCGTCCTGGATCATGACAGTACTCTTCATGAACGTTACCAACAATCCTATCTAAAATTCTATGTTAAACAGTGCAAATATTTCTCAATTCTAAGTGCAATTCTTACTTTCAAAGTGCTATTCTCTGTAACTCATTTCTTTATTACTTTCCTCTTATTCTGTCAGTTTACTCTCAGTTTTCCTTCATTCTACTAGACGCAAGACATTGACCTCTAATACCTGGTCTGTCACCTGTCTCTATCAATTCTTTATTCACATTGCTCACTTCTATATCCGGCCACGACAGGTCCGGGCGGGAGCACAGTCTCAGCTCCCGGATCCTCCGATAACCTCTTTGGGCAAGCGGCACTCAGCTTCATGGATAGCGTGGAGGTGAAGTTCAGCGCGGTCGGAGGACAGTCCGGTGCAGCGGTAGCAGGTACCGATGGAACAGGTACCGCTGGGGTAGGCCCTGCAAGGGCGTGCTGCCGTCTCAGCTTCTCCAAGGCCTCCTCCTTCAGCTGCAGATGGGTGGTTAGTTCGGCTATTTCTTCTTCCAATCATTCGTAGTTCATTCCGGAGTCAGGGTTGGAGCCGTCAGCCATGGCGCCGGGGATATGCACTTCCCCGCGCTCCGCAGGCCTCCTTCCCTTGCTCTCCAAAATGACATTCTGGCGTTGCTCTTCCTGCCTCGGCCCCTTTCCCGCCACTGGCTTCTTCTGCCCCTCCTTCCGGGGGCGGCGTCTTCTTCCAGCGCCTCCATACCAAGCCAGTATCTGAACACCTCGGGGGTGGGCCATGTATCTGTCACATAGTAATTCAGGCAGGGGAGGCTCAACACTCTTCGCGGTCTTTTCCTAGGACCTCCCATCTCTTCACGCCCTTCTTCTCCACCAGCGGCCATTTCTAATGTCCATTTTACAGTCTATCAAATCAGGTCTTCTACACATTTTCAAAAAGTCAAAGTCCAACAAATTTTAGGCACACAGAACCCGATGGCTTCGGGTCTCGTCATCCTGTTCGTGATGCCAAAATTGGGTCGCCCCCTCGCTTCACCCAGGGCTGTGGGGTACTCGGTACCGGGCCGGTGTCGGGGGGATGTGTCACAACAGCAGCGACCTGGTCCGTGGCCCTGGGCGCCCAATATCAATGGCGGAGATGTTTGTAGTGTAGTTTATATGAAAAGTTCATGACGCCACCCGTGGTGTTTGGCAAGTGAGATGGTAAGCCAACGCTGCTTGCAGATCCACTGGGACTAATGGCGTGATGCAGCAAAGATGGTGAAGCCCCCCACAGGTGGAGCTGTAGTCCCAAGGGCAGTGTAGGAGCAATGGATGAGGAGAGGCACCGAATGTTGTAGATGTTAAGACCCAAATGTGGCGGTGCTGATGCGGGAAGGAATGGAGGACACCAGAGCTTGCAGTTTCAAAGCTTTACTCACAGTTCGTAGTGCACACAGGTGCCTGCTTTGGTACCGTGTCCTCCGGGGCAGAGGCCCAGCCAACCTCCAGGCAAGATAGGACTCTCCCCGCCAGCACCCCGCCAACATGTGCCTTTCCTGAATGACTCCTCTATTGCGCCTTTTGGTGTGAAGAGCTCCAGTACCGTGGTTCTCTGAAGTTCCTCCTGTCAGATGTTCCTAACAACTCTACTTGTATGACAGATAGCTGTAGCCTGCTTCGGGGACTCCCTTCTCCTGAATCCCGGCTCTCTACTCGTTTGCTGTTGTGTCCCAAGTCTTTGATGGGAGTAGTGCATTTACAGCCTACTACTCCACTGGTGTCTGCTGCAGAACAATAAGTGTCCATACAACCTCGGGGACCGGGCCCCGGCCTTGCGCTGAGAACCTATAGGCAGGGTTCCTATCCAACCCACTCCTCCTCTCTGTTCTCCAACTCCTTCGTTCCGCGCTGTTCCTTCTCTCTCTTATGGAAGCTTATGTTGCAGTCCTACGTCTCTCCACCTTTCTTACTTTCCCGTGCCAGCTGGCTCAGGTCACTGAGGCAGCTGCAGCACTCCTTCCTCCATCCCTTCTTCCAGGGATCCCCACTCCTCACTGAGTGGCTACCTACTCCGCCGACCTTCTGTCAGACTAAACCCCTAATTCTAAACTTTCCCACTCTTTTATATGAATCTCAACTCCACCCACCTCCCAGCACATCTCATATTACGAAGCAGGGTTCCAGGAAAGGTGCGCTGCTACACCCTGATCCTAAAGCTGCAATGTGGTCCTGCTGAACTATCCTGTGTGTGGGATGCAGGTGCTGGAGTGTGACAAGGAGTTCCCACCTTACCTGGATGGTGGGGCACTACACCTTAGGAGAAGGTGCAGTACCTCTGTGGCGACTGAGCCTCAGGGGCGCCACACTTGCATAGACAATGGTGTGAACAGCAGCAGTATTTTCAGAGATGAGTTAATTATCAGATACCTTATTGCAGCAAAGTTGAGAATGCTACAGCACCGGGACTCTCAGGACTGAGCTAGAAATAAGTTACAGATTGCTGGGGAGACAGTAAGAAATCTGTCTGAGCCTGATTGAGGTGGATACAAAGGCAAATTGTTGTAAAACGTGGTAGTAACGTGCTATACTTTACTGTATACTCAGGCAGCACTTCAACACAGTAACCCGGCACGGACTAGTACAGAGAAGAAGACGGCCATAGAAGGAGAGAGCAGGGCCAATGGAGTAACACTTGGATTGTCTATATTAAAAAAATAAATGAGCATCATCGATTTGGGAGTGTCAAGTCCATTTTTCCATAGGTCTACAGAGTCCAAATGTTAATGACGTTCATAGTCCGAGAGCCCATTTATAGCACAGAAATGTTCTGCTTATATGTCCAGATTCAGTAGATCGACCCCCGATTCATAAGTTCCTGCTGTTTTCACGGCCCATTAGAGTCACCGCCTAACTGTGCTCCAAAACTAGGACTCGCGGGGAGAACACTTGACTTAGGCTGGTTTCATATCAGCGCTTTTGTGCGCAGCGCATCGTGCGCATGCGCACTGCGCACCTATGTTTAACATGACGTGCGCATGGTCTTGCGCACACTTGCGTTTTCGTGCGCATGCGTTTTTTTGTCTTTCGCACCAGGCGCAACATGTTGCATTTTTTGGTCCGCCCTGTCTCTTCAAAAAAACGCATGCACACGCTTGCGCACGGAATGCGCAAAAACAACACATTGAAGTCTATGGGAACGCATGCGTGTGCATGGTCTTGCGCACGCTTGCGTTTTTTTGCGCATGCATTTTTGAGGTAAACAAGTCTGGAATGTGGTCTAGACAATGGAAAAAATGTCACACTTAAAAACGCATGCGCATAAAAAACGCAAACGCATGCAAAAACGTATGTAAAACGCAAGCAACGCTGCGTTTTTGACGTATCAGCGTACGCATGACACTAGAAAAACACGCGTCTGTTTTGCGTTTTTTATGCGCACGATGCGCTGCGCAAAAAAACGCTAATGTGAACCTAGCCTTATCCTTGTCCTTCAGACTGCAGCCAAAGTGCCTGCTGCCACTACTGAGCGTTGTGTACAGAAGATCTTACACGCTTGCTCATCTCTTTCCCCTTTTCTTATTATGGGAGGAGATATTTATTTTTATTTTTCACCATTTAGTTTTTCAATTGTTTTGAGCAAGGTTCCAATATGTCTATTAGGCCGGGGTCAGACTCGCAAGTGTGATGTGAGAAACTTGCGCCAGTCTCTCGCATCAATACCCGGTACTGCCGCCGGCACTCGGACCGGAGTGTGTGGCTGCACGTATTTCTATGTATCCGCACAGTCCGATCACGAGTGGCGGCGGCAGTACCAGGTATTGATGCGAGAGACTGGCATCACACTCGCAAGTCTGACCCCGGCCTTAAACTGATACAAGTCTCTGATGATCTGAGGTTGTTAATTGCATCAAGATTCGGAGCCTGTGACATTCGTCTCGTCCCCATAGCGTCTCATATTGCGTCTTGGAACTATATGCAGTCATAAGTGGAAATGCAAGACGTGGCAGCACATCACTTCGTATTTGCAGGGTTTTTTCACCCACAGGAAGCAATGGGTAAGTGCAAAAACGCAGCAAAAATTCAGTTATTACATTTTTCTGTGTTTGTGGTGCAAGAGGCAACAAACACGCAGCAAAAATGCAGCAAACACGCAGCAAAACCTGCTTTTTTTTTGCAGGTTTTGACTGCAGAAAAGGAAAAATCTCAGCAAAAAAAGGCAACGTGTGGACATAGCCTAAGTCAAATGTGGAAACACGGAGCTTAAATCCACTCTGGCTGCCCGATCCGTCATGTTCTTTGTTGAGAGATATCTCTGTATTTTCAAGAGACAATGTCTCTGCGGACGCCCTCGTGGATGGTATATATTAGACTGTGTTCACCTGTCCAGTAATGATCTGTTAGAACGGGTCCAGCAGCAGTCCGTTGGCAACAAAAAGCTCTGCAGACACAACTTTTTAAAAACAGATTTCAGCTGGATCTGTGTTTTTTGTTTTTTTTTTTACATGGAAGTCTATGGAAAACGGATCAGTTTTTCTTCCCTTTGAAACGGATCTGTTTTTTATTTACCGGAGGTGTAAAAATAAATGTTTCACATATACTACCGGACATGTGACGTTTCAGGTAATCATTTATTTGACACTGATCCAGTAAGCAAGAAAAAATGGGTCTTTTTCAAATGGGAGAAAAATCCGTTTTCCATAGACTTCAATGTAATAAAAAACAGAACCAATTAAATCAGTTTTTTAGAAAAACACAACTTTTTTTTCCAAAGGATCACTGCTGGATCCGTTCTAGGGCCAGAGTCACACTAGCGATAAAATCGGACAAATGCAATGCGATAAAAAATGCGTAAATGTTTATGCTGTTGGTGCTTCCATTAAATGAGTTGTCCGACAGTGAAATATTTCTTTATTTTCAGGTACAGATAGTTATAAAATGACATTATTATTAATTATTGGTTAATAAAAAAAGTATTTTTAATAATAATAATAATAATAATAATAATAATAATAATAATATTATATATATATATTTTTTTATTTTTGAAGATTCAAAAAGGCATTTAAATTTTAATTATAACCACAGTAAAGAATATCCGGCATAGTCAAAACAACATGGATAAACTTTAGATAGGAAAAGAATAAGGGACGAATAAGATGGAAGGGGAGGAATTGGACATGGGGAGGAGAGGAAGAATTTTTATTATTTTCATTTTTTTATGATGACTGTAACCCGCACACACAGGTAACTGGAGATTAGTTTTTACTGCAAACAGTGAATGTTGGGGCGCATAGTGGTCGGGATGTCCCTGGACCCGGGCAGAGAGCGGTGACACGGACGCCTTCACTGCAGAATAACTGTAAAGCATTGGTTATAGTGCCATCTGGTGGCAGAATACAGATATTACATTTTAAATATTGGTTATGTAAGTATGTAATGTATGTTTGTTTTTTTCATATGTTGTCAGGTTACCTGATGAAGG